>NC_056441.1:19821732-20044232 GCF_018296145.1 Oncorhynchus tshawytscha | reverse complement strand
AATGGTGGATACCCCTCCTCTAGTCTTCTTCAACTCCCTGCTTCTCTCAGCTCCCTTCTTCTTAGCAGCCGACTTGATGTCAGACCACTTCTTTTTTTACGGCGTCACTGTCCCTTGCCATACCCCCGATGGCAGAGACAGACTCGGCCATTCTCGCCCATCCTCTCTTATTGCTCTCTGCAGTGATCCCGCAGTTATCGAGTCTCCCCAACGGCAACCTTTTCCTGGCTGCTATTTCCTCCACCATCACTTCAAGCTCTTGTTTGCTGAAGGTTTTATTGCACTTTCCTTGGTTATCCATTTTTGGTTTTGCTATACATACATTTTTGCCTCCAATGGTTATCTGATCTTATGTCATTTTTCTCCACACTGAGTGTACAAAACGTTAAGAACACCTTCCTACTATTGTGTTGCACCCCCTTTTGCCCTCAGAACAGCCTTAATTCATTAGGGTATGGACTCTACATGGTGGTATGGACTCTACAAGGTGTCGAAAGCATTCCAAAGGGATGCTGGCCCGTGTTGACTTCAATGCTTCCAACAGTTGTGTCAAGTTGGCTGTATATCCTTTGGGTGGTGGATCATTCTTGATACACACAGGAAACTGTTGAGTGTAAAAAACCCAGCAGCTTTGTAGTTCTTGACACACTCAAACTGGTGCGCTTGGCACCTACTACCATACCCCGTTCAAAGGCATAAATATTTTGTCTTACCCATTTACCCTCTGAAAGGCACACATACACAATCAATGTCTCAATTGTCTCAAGGCTTAAAAATCCATCCATCCAATCCATGAAGAGGATTTAACAGGTGACATCAATAAGGGATCATACCTTTCACCTGGATTCACCTGGTAAGTATGTAATGGAAAGTACAGGTGTTCCTAATGTTACAAAACATGTGGAACACCTGCTCTTTCCATACAGCCCACTCGGCGTAGGTCTCCTAGGTGTACCTCTCGTCTTCAGTGTGTATATTGCCATTTTCAGTACATACTCCTTAGTCCATTCATTAGTCTGTCTGCCTGTGCCTCAAGATCCCATTCATATGGAGCTCACACACACAAACACACACACACAGCCTCTGAGCCTGGAGCGTGGAGGCATTTCATCTCCTTCAGGGGGATTTGACCAAGATTTCCTGGCCCTTATTAAATGATAATCCCCATTCTCTCTCCCTCTCCATCCTGAGTAAAGAGGTAGGCTGCTCTCTCTCTCTTTCTCCATTTCTCTTGCTCTATTTTGCCAGCCGGCTCTGAGTGTGTGTGCATGTGCATGTGTGTGTGTGTGTTTGTGTATGGGAGTATTACCGTGCGTCCTGGCCTGTCGGCGGTGGGTGGAGGAGTGTGAGAGGATTGTTGTGGCACACAGCTAAAATGGGTCAGGATGGAGACTAGTGACTTCTCTCTACCTACCTCTCCCTCTCTCTTTCTTTCTTACATCTCTCTTTTATTCTCCTTTCTCCCCCTCCTATCTCTCTCTTTAATTCTCTATAGTTCTCACTCAGTCCGCCACGTGTCCCTATCTCGCTTTATTTAATTAAGAGCCCCAGGTGGGCCATGACAGTGTGGGGTGTATTAACTCAGTCTTTTGATGGAGTGTCAACCCTGGATCAGTGGTATTCTGTAGAATTCCGTTACAGAAAAATTGACTTTAAGGACTTTGGACTTTCCCTTCTGGAAGTCATTGTCGGCTACGTGCGGGTCGGGAGATTTTCCAAACCGGCAGAAAAGGAATAGAACAATGGATTGCCTGTGCTTTACAGCCGCCGTAGCCCTCTGGTGTGGTGCTCTGAACCGGTTCATCCCTTCAGAACACAGAATCCACAGTAAACCCCAAGTCTCTACATAGACTGGAACCAGCCAGAATTGGCTTGGGTCTTGGGTAGAGATGTGGCCATGAATGTATTTGAAATGTCTAAGGACATGATGTGATGTTGCAAAATGAAAATGGATGTCAGTGTGTAATCCAAATTGACCTGTTGTAGTTCATGTCATGAAGTTAAGATAGCGATTTGATGGTTTGTGTGGTTTTAGCAATTTAAAACCAATTTAACCAATTTAAACTTGGCTACATGTGCTTTCCCTGCCTTGCCTCCAATGGTCAGTTCACATAGATCATGCACTCACCAGTTCTTAGTCTTTGAAACATAGATCTTTTGAAGCCAAATGATCAGGGAGTAGGGCTGCAATGTTTCAGTAACTTTCCCAAAAACCTCAGAATTCCTGGAAAACCTGGGAATAATGAGAAAGTCACAGGAAATGTGCAACCCTACTAGGGAGTTTACCTAGCCCTCCAGGCCCTACTCCACTGGTGAATGGTGAATACCACCCACATGCAGGAACAACCATTCCACATTTGTCATCGTGCTGGGAGACATGGCACAGAGAACAGGAGACATAACACACACCACACACTCCTGTTTAAACAGAACCACCCGTCTGGACAACAAGGCTACACTCCTGTTTCAACAGAACCACCTGTCTGTACTACTAGGCTACACTCCTGTTTAAACAGAACCACCCGTCTGGACAACAAGGCTACACTCCTGTTTCAACAGAACCACCCTTCTGGACAACAAGGCTACAGTCCTGTTTCAACAGAACCACCCGTCTGTCCTACTAGGCTACACCCCTGTTTATAACAGAACCACCCGTCTGGACAACAAGGCTACACTCCTTTTTAAACAGAACCACCCGTCTGGACAACAAGGCTACACTCCTGTTTAAACAGAACCACCCGTCTGTACTACTAGACTACACTCCTGTTTCAACAGAACCACCCGTCTGTACTACTAGACTACACTCCTGTTTCAACAGAACCACCAGTCTGTACTACTAGGCTACACTCCTGTTTCAACAGAACCACCTGTCTGTACTACTAGACTACACTCCTGTTTCAACAGAACCACCAGTCTGTACTACTAGACTACACTCCTGTTTCAACAGAACCACCAGTCTGTACTACTAGACTACACTCCTGTTTCAACAGAACCACCCGTCTGTACTACTAGACTACACTCCTGTTTCAACAGAACCACCTGTCTGTACTACTAGACTACACTCCTGTTTCAACAGAACCACCAGTCTGTACTACTAGACTACACTCCTGTTTCAACAGAACCACCTGTCTGTACTACTAGACTACACTCCTGTTTCAACAGAACCACCAGGCTGTACTACTAGACTACACTCCTGTTTCAACAGAACCACCCATCTGTACTACTAGACTACACTCCTGTTTCAACAGAACCACCAGTCTGTACTACTAGACTACACTCCTGTTTCAACAGAACCACATGTCTGTACTACTAGACTACACTCCTGTTTCAACAGAACCACCAGTCTGTACTACTAGACTACACTCCTGTTTCAACAGAACCACCTGTCTGTACTACTAGACTACACTCCTGTTTCAACAGAACCACCAGTCTGTACTACTAGACTATACTCCTGTTTCAACAGAACCACCTGTCTGTACTACTAGACTACACTCCTGTTTCAACAGAACCACCAGTCTGTACTACTAGACTATACTCCTGTTTCAACAGAACCACCAGTCTGTACTACTAGACTACACTCCTGTTTCAACAGAACCACCAGTCTGTACTACTAGACTACACTCCTGTTTCAACAGAACCACCTGTCTGTACTACAAGACTACACTCCTGTTTCAACAGAACCACCTGTCTGTACTACTAGACTATACTCCTGTTTCAACAGAACCACCAGTCTGTACTACTAGACTACACTCCTGTTTCAACAGAACCACCTGTCTGTACTACTAGACTACACTCCTGTTTCAACAGAACCCCCTGTCTGTACTACTAGACTATACTCCTGTTTCAACAGAACCACCTGTCTGTACTACTAGACTACACTCCTGTTTCAACAGAACCACCCGTCTGTACTACTAGACTACACTCCTGTTTCAACAGAACCACCAGTCTGTACTACTAGACTACACTCCTGTTTCAACAGAACCACCAGTCTGTACTACTAGACTATACTCCTGTTTCAACAGAACCACCAGTCTGTACTACTAGACTACACTCCTGTTTCAACAGAACCACCTGTCTGTACTACTAGACTATACTCCTGTTTCAACAGAACCACCAGTCTGTACTACTAGACTACACTCCTGTTTCAACAGAACCACCCCTCTGTTCTCTTTTTTCTCCATCACTCCATCATTTTTTCTATCCATCGAACTAGCCGTCACCCCATTCTCTTTCTCTCACTCTGTTTCATCTGTTCTTTCCTTGACGTCTGTGGGTAATTCAGAATTGGGAGTGTTGAGTGTGTGTGTCAGTATTTCAAGGCATCGACAAAACAAGCAAGTCTTGCTTTGTCAGGACTTGGCAGAGCACAATAAAAGTATTCACACCAGAAATGTGCTGTGCTGAGAGGGAGAGGCTTAGAGAGAGAATCATGGGAGAGGGAGAGGCTTAGAGAGAGGATAATGGGAGAGGGAGAGGCTTAGAGAGAGGATCATGGGAGAGGGAGAGGCTTAGAGAGAGGATAATGGGAGAGGGAGAGGCTTAGAGAGAGGATCATGGGAGAGGGAGAGGCTTAGAGAGAGGATCATGGGAGAGGGAGAGGCTTAGAGAGAGGATAATGGGAGAGGGAGAGGCTTAGAGAGAGGATCATGGGAGAGGGAGAGGCTTAGAGAGATGATAATGGGAGAGGGAGAGGCTTAGAGAGAGGATCATGGGAGAGACTTAAAGAGAGGTTAATGGGAGAGGGAGAGGCTTAGAGAGAGGATCATGGGAGAGGAAGAGGCTTAGAGAGAGGATCGAGGGAGAGGGAGAGGCTTAGAGAGAGGATCATGGGAGAGGGAGAGGCTTAGAGAGATGATAATGGGAGAGGGGGAGGCTTAGAGAGAGGATCATGGGAGAGACTTAGAGAGAGGATCATGGGAGAGGGAGAGGCTTAGAGAGAGGATAATGGGAGAGGGAGAGGCTTAGAGAGAGGATAATGGGAGAGGGAGAGGCTTAGATAGAGGATCATGGGAGAGGGAGAGGCTTAGAGAGAAGATCATGGGAGAGGGAGAGGCTTAGAGAGAGGTTCATGGGAGAGGGAGAGGCTTAGAGAGAGGATCATGGGAGAGGCTTAGAGAGAGGATCATGGGAGAGGGAGAGGCTTAGAGAGAGGATCATGGGAGAGGGAGAGGCTTAGAGAGAGGATCATGGGAGAGGGAGAGGCTTAGAGAGAGGATCATGGGAGAGGGAGAGGCTTAGAGAGAGGATCATGGGAGAGGGAGAGAGGGGAGAAAATAGTGCCGTTTGCCAGCACAGACACAGTATAAAGGAGAGAAGGACAGGAACGGATCAGGTTGTCTCCTTTTCTACATACCAGGACAAGATACCAGATACCAGGCCCAAGCTACAGCTAATAGCCAATGTAAGAGCAAGAGTGTTTCTTGGTTAGTCCATGTAGTCAGGTAAAACTTTGGACCCGAGTTAATTAAGAATAGAGACACTTCTAACTGCAATGATGTGAATCAAATTATCTCACTTTTGGTTGCATGATGCTAGGTCTTCATGCTGGCCGATGTTAGTTCACTCAGAGGCAGAGGAAAGCTGGAAGCACGTTGTCCTTTATAGGGATGTTTTTTTATTCTTTCCTACTCTCGATCAGCCGGTCATGTTGAGTTCAGGTGCAGCGACGGGTCAGGGGGAAAGGTATACCTTATCTCTGTCTGTCTGCAGACTCTCTCTCTTTCTCTGTCTCTCTTTCTCTGCAGGGTATCTCTTTTTCTCTAGCCATCAATCTCTCTTATGAGGTCAGGGGGAAAGGTATACCTTATCTCTGTCTGTCTGCAGACTCTCTCTCTTTCGCTGTCTCTCTCTCTCTGAGTATATCTTTACCTTTACCCCTCAGTAGTCTACCTCATCGTGTCAGTGGAAGAAAAGGTATAGCTCTGCCATGAGTATTCATTTCTCTGTATGTTTCTCTCTCTTTTTCTCTCTCGCTCTTCTCTCACTCCCCGAGTGCTACTGAGGTACACAAATACAGTTGGCCCCTAAATGTCCCCATTCTGGACTGAGCAATGAGATTGACGGTGGCCTCCTTGGGGGTCCCTACACAGACTCTTACATGTGTGAGATTTTATGGATTAAAGTCTTTGTGGCCAGTTAGCTCCACTTTAACTCTTAGGGAAATGTAGTAAGCTACACACACACACACACACACACACACACACACACACACACACACCTTGCTGTGTGCATGTCTGGTTTAGCACTCAGAACACAGCATGCGGGACTTCACTATGCTCCAGTGGGGTAATCAGTAATTCAAAACCCCCTTACCTGCCCTTTTTCCCTCTCCCCACATCAAGATCCCAACACTTTTTCTGTCCTCCTTTCTCGTTTTCTTACCATTTTCCTCTCTGTTCTCTCTCTTTCCTTCACCCCTCCTCTCACCCCCTCTCTAACCTCACCGCTCCTCTCACCCCTCTCTAACCCAACCCCGCCTCTCACCCCTCTCTAACGCAACCCCTCCTCTTACCTCACCCCTCCTCTCACCCCATCCTTTAACCTCTAAAATGTAGAACTAAGAACAGATATAGCCCTTGGTTCACTCCAGACTTGACTGCCCTTGACCAGAACAAAAACAACCTGTGACGTACTGCCCTAGCTTCAAATAGTCCCCACAATATGCAACATTTCAGGGAAGTCAGGAACCAATACACACATTCAGATAGGAAAGCTAAGGCTAGCTTTTTCAAACAGAAATTTGCATCCTGCAGCACTAATTCCAAAAAGTTTTGGAATAATTCCAAAAAGTTCTAATTCCATTAATTCCAAAAAGTTCATGGAGAGAGTGCATCCTCCGAGCTGCCCACTGCACTGAGACTAGGAAACACTGTCACCACTGATGAATCCACAATAATCGAGAATTGCAATAAGCATTTCTCTACGGCTGGCCATGCTTTCCACCTGGCTACCCAACCCCGGCCAACAGTTCTGCACCCCCCGCAGCAACTGGCCCGAGCCCCCCCCGCTTCTCCTTCACCCAAATCCAGACAGCTGATGTTCTGAAAGAGCTGCAAAATCTGGATTACTATAAGTCAGCTGGGCTATAGAATCTGAACCCTCCATTCCTAAAATTATCCGCCGCCATTGTTGAAACCCCTATTACTAGTCTATTCAACCTCTCTTTCGTATCGTCTGAGATTCCTAAAGACAGGAAAGTGGCCGCGGTCATCCCCCTCTTCAAAGTGGGAGATACTCCAGACCCAAACTGTTACAGACCTATATCCATCCTGCCCTGCCTTTCTAAAGTCTTTGAAAACCAAGTGAACAAACAGATCACCGACCATTTCGAATCCCACCGTATCTTTTCCGCTATGCAATCTGATTTCCAAGCTGGTCACGGGTGCACCTCAGCCATGCTCAAGGTCCTAAACGATATCATAACCAACATCGATAAAAGACAGTACTGCGCAGCCTTCTTCATCGACCTGGCTAGGGCTTTCGACTCTGTCAATCACCGTATTCTTATCGGCACACTCAACAGCCTTGGTTTCTCTAATGACTGCTTTGCCTGGTTCACTAACTACTTCTCAGATAGAGTTCAGTGTGTCAAATTGGTGGGCCTGTTGTCCGGACCTCTGGCAGTCTCTATGGGGGTGCCACAGGGTTAAATTCTCAGGCCTACTCTTTTCTCTGTATATATCAATGATGTCGCTCTTGCTGCTGGTGATTATCTGATCCACCTCTACGCAGACGACACCATTCTGTATACATCTGGCCCTTCTTTGGACACTATGTTAACAAACTTCCAAACGAGCTTCAACGCCACACAACACTCCTTCCGTGGCCTCCAACTGCTCTTAAATGCTCGTAAAATGAAATGCATACTCTTCAACCGATCACTGCCCGCACCCACCCGCCCACCTAGCATCACTACTCTGGACTGTTCTGACTTGAAGTATGTGGACAACTATAAATACCTAGGTGTCTGGCTAGACTGTAAACTCCCCTTCCAGACTCACATTAAGCATCTCCAATCCAAAGTTAAATCTAGAATCTGCTTCCTATTTCGCAACAAAGTATCCTTCACTCATGCTGCCAAACATACCCTCGTAAAACTGACTATCCTACCCGTCCTTGACTTCGGCGATGTCATTTACAAAATATCCTCCGACACTCTACTCGGCAAATTGGATGCAGTCTATCACAGTGCCATCCATTTTGTCACCAAAGCCCCATATACTACCCAACACTGCGACCTGTTTACTCTCGTTGGCTGGTCCTCTACATATTCGTTGCCAAACCCACTGGCTCCAGGTCATCTATAAGTCTTTGCTAGGTATAGCTCCGCCTTATCTCAGCTCACTGGTCACCATAGCAACACCTATCCGTAGCACGCACTCCAGCAGGTATATTTCACTGGTCATCCCCAAAGCCAACACCTAATTTGGCCACCTTTCCTTCCAGTTCTCTACTGCCAATGACTGGAACGAATTGCAAAAATCACTGTAGTTGGAGACTTATACCTCCCTCACTAACTTTAAGCGTCAGCTGTTAGAGCATCTTACCAATCGCTGCAGCTGTACTCAGCCCATCTGTAAATAGCCCAGCCAACCAACTACCTACCTCATCCCCATATTTGTTTTTGTTTTTCTGCTCTTTTGCACACCAGTATTCCAGTATTTCTACTTGCACATCCTCATCTGCACATCTGCTCATCTGCACTCCAATGTAAATTGCTCAATTGTAATTACTTTGCCACTATTGGCCTATTTATTGCCTTTCCTCCTTACTACATTTGCACACACTGTATACAGATTTTTCTATTGTGTTATTGACTGTACGTTTGTTTATCTCATGTGTAACTCTGTGTTGTTGTTTTTGTCGCACTGCTTTGCTTTATCTTGTTCAGGTCGCAGTTGTAAATGAGAACTTGTTCGCAACTGGCCAACCTGGTTATATAAAGGTGAAATAAAATAAATTAATAAATAAAAACCTCACCCCTCCTCTCACCCTTCGCTAACCCCACCCCCTCTCTAACCCCACCCCTCCCCTGAACAATTTCCTATCTTCTGAGCTCTTAATTAAAAATAATAATACCTGTTTTCTGTGTTCTCTCTCTTTCATTCCTTCCATTGCTCTGACTTCTGGCTCCCTTATTCCCCAAAGAGATAGAGAGGGCTCCCATATCCCCCAAAGAGGTATAGAGGGCTCCCTTATCCCCCAAAGAGCTATGGAGGGCTCCCATATCCCCCAAAGAGATAGAGAGTGTTCCTGTCATGGAGTGCATGTCTGTCAATCCAGCATCACTTCTGCCACTTTCAAAACAACAGGAACCTCGGAACTGGGAAATCTCAGACTTCAGTGAGTTCAAGACAACTGGGAACATGGAAAAAACAAGCTCCGACTGGGAAAATACATTTTGAGTGGTCATCCAACTTAGAATGCCAGAGAGCTATTCAAGGAAACTGGGAAGGGGCTCTTGAGTGAAGCAGTGGTCTAAGACATTTCATTGCAGTGCAATGCAGGGGTCACTGAAGTACCTGGTTCAAATCCAGGCTGCATCACATCCGGCCATGATTGGGAGTCCCATAGGGCGGCGCACAATAGTCCCAGTGTAGTCGGGGTTTGGCCGGGATAGGCCGTCATTGTAAATAAGAAGTTGTTCTTAACTTTCCTAGTTAAATGTAAAAAGATATGTATACTGTAGCCAAGAAAGTAAAACTAAGTGTATGTTGTGTAGTAAGCTGTTTGTAGCCCATGTGCCTCATCCTAATAATTTGGTCCATTTCTCCCTCATAACTTAGCCTACTGTTCTGACTTGATGGTGCATTTGTAGCCTACAGCCTTGTCAAAGCTTTCCTTTTCTGCTTATATGCCCCCTTTATTTATCCTACGGTTCTGACTTGGTGTACAGGAAAAATACTGTAAGAACGGTCCATTTTCTGAATTCTGTCCCTGTACATTTCAAAAGTGCTAAACAAATAGTTATATTGACTATGTCTGTCTTAGCTCACTCATTAAATGTTTTAATTAATATTACGGATTGCCTCTTATCCGCTCATCGTTCCCTTATGTCATAGTTTGTACATCTCAATTGTCAGTAGAAACCACATTTGTTTAAGCAAGTCAGCCATATCAGTTGTGTTTAAAAGGCAGTAAATGAGGCACAATTAATAGTTTCGCTGCCAGACATGGCTCTGATAGCCAGGTGTAGCGTTGGTAAGGATTCACTCCATGGTGCTGTAAAGAAAATTCTGCTGTTGGGACAGCTTTATGTAGGCCCTAACAGTTTGTGGGCACTGTTTGTCACAATTATAGTGTAATTAATGTATTGTTTAGTGTTGAGTTGTATATTGGCTTTGCTGGCATGCATCCCACATTTTGGGGGGGAGTTTGCCCCACCAATTATTTACATGCTAAAATTGCCACTGCCCCCATGAGGTAGTGAGAGAGGGTTGTCCATAAATGGTGGTCATAATCATTACCACCCTCTGTCTAAAGAGGTTCATACATCCCTCCCCATAACCTGTCACACCCCAACCAATCCATCTTAGCCTACTTCTCTCAACGGTACCACAGCAGTGCCCAGAGGCAACGAGGATGATGGAAAATGTAAGAGTACTCAACGGGACAGTGTAAGCAACTTGCATCACGCCTCGGCAGGTCCCCGACAGCGTTAAATGGATAATTTATTTCTAATCATTCTGTTAAATGTGTAACCAGCTGTGAGGAATATAGGACCTCTTTTGTGGTTAACGTCTGAGGCCAATGTTTTCCTATGTAACACTCGGGGAGAGGGAAAGAAAGAGAGAGGGAGAAAGAGAGAAAGGGAGAGGGAGTTAATTTAGCGAAGCCTTCATTGGACTTACACCCAACGACTGTTAGTGCGACGACTGATAATGTGTCATACATCAAGCATTAGACACACACACTTACTTAGGCACACATACGCACACACTCATGGAGTACTATCACTCAAAACACACACACACTCAAGGGCATACACACACATTCACAGGCACAAACAAGCAAACTAATGGGTGGACACATGCACACGCACAGTCACACATGCACGCACACACACACAAACACACACATGTGAATGGCCATACTGTTTCCCCCAGGGCTAGACGGTCATCAGTGAGTGATTATTTACACAAACAGTGGTTCAAACTGTGAGTAATGTGTTCAAAGAGACCACGAGCTGCGACTGCAACTTTAGTAATATGTAGTTAGCTGAAACCGGAAGGGTGTTACGACCTGACTGCCACTCAGGATGACAGAGAGATTACCTCATAGTGAAAAGGTGATTCTCCAAATAAAAACCCACACACTCAACTTCCTCTAGCGCTCTCACACAAACCCTGCGACTCAATAAGAACAGTGTGTTAAGTCACCAGTGTGGTACAAATGGTACACAGGCACACACACACACGCACACTCTGTCGCGCACACACAGGCACATCATACTCAATAAGCAGTCTGTGTGTCAAAAGGGCATGTCAAAATGGCTTACATACTGAACAACAGCTGTTTGTAAGACTGGGTGTGTTTGTATTCACTTCATGTGAGTGTGTGTAGTGTTTGTTTGGTGTTTACAAGTGCCCCTCTCCATTGGACTGCATTGTAATCATGCGGCTTGTAAAGCTATTAACACTGTCACTCAGCCTAGCCCTTGTGGGCTGTGTGTTTTTGCTTTGCCTACTCCCTCTAAGACTGGATTGATGTTTAGTTATACTACCACTAATTGGCTGAGAGAATGGCATAGGAAAGTTATATTCAGCTGTCTGTGTCATGTTTCTATCTTCGGTTAAGAGTCAGCATTCAGATTGTAACAGTGGAGGCTGGTGAAGGGAGGACGGCTCATAGTAATGGCTGGAATGGAATAATGAACTTTCCATTAATTCCACTGCAGCCATTACAATGACCTGTCCTCCAATTTCAAGTGAGACCAGGTGCCAATGGATTGTAAGGTTTTTCAATGGGAAGCAAGGTACTTAGGAAAAGTGCTTTCTTTCAGTATTGAGCTGAAGTAGAGCAGATTCACTAGGGCCTTACTGAAGTAGGGTGCTTCAGTTGCTGAGGTGAGACATTGGGTATTGCTTTGTGGTTGTGGTCTATAAGTTAATATGGTTATGCTCTTGGTTGAAGTTTGCCAATAGTGGACAGTTATGCTGTAATGTGGTTGAAGTTGAGATCTGGTTGTACACATGTGGTTGTGGTTAAGGTATGGTGAAGCTCTCCAGTTATGCCATGTGGTTGTGGTTGAGGTTTGGTCATGATCTCCAGCATTGTGATGTCGTAGTGGTTGAAGAGTGGTAGTGTTCACCAGTTATTCTACTGGAATAAAACAAACTTTTCAGGAAGTCAACACCAGCCATATTTGACCAAGAAATAGAAATAAAATCCACATTTTACCATTGATGGGTTCTACATGGAACCCAAAAGGGATCTACATGGAACAAAGAAGGGTTCTCCTATGGTGACAGACGAAGAACCTTTTTGGAAACCGTTTTTTTCTACGAGTGTAGAGTCGTTAGATATTCAAATGTTTGCATGTGTGTGTGTGTGTGTGTGTGTGTGTGTGTGTGTTCAAGACTGAGTGTTTGTGTCCCAGGCCGGCAGAAGGCTGGTGTGGCCAGCCACACAGGATTGCGTGAGACTTTGTCTGCAGAGCTTTTCAAGAAAAACAGTTGATAAACAGATTGTGTGGCAGTTGTGGAGCAGCAGGCCAGTGTGTGTGTGTGTGTGTGTGTGTGTGCATGCGTGCGTGTGTGTGTGTCTGTGTGAATGTTCAGACGCCTGCAGGACGCTGGGCACAGTAACACTCGTCTACATTACTCTCACCACAAAACAACACACCCTTAGCCAGCCAAGAACCAACCACTGGGCTACCACTGTTCTCTCTCTCTCTCTGTCTCTCTCTCTATGTCTCTCTGTCTCTCTCTGTCTCTCTGGTGATCATGTTTTTCCTGGATTGGGCTCTAGAACCAAACAGTATGAGTAGTGAGAGGAAGTCAGTCTTTTTCAGCGGGATTCTACACGCACACGACACACACACGCACACACACACCAGACATGACTAATTACAAGAGCTTGGTGAAGGCTTTGAAAAACCCAGCCTAACATGGCTGTAGAATCAGACATCAACCACCAAACGATTTGCTCACTAGCACCAAACAACCACAGGAAAAGAGTGGAGCTACTAAACAGAACCAGATATGAACTTACCACACGCGGTGATGGAGCGAACACCATTTGAAGTACTTAGCACAGACACTTCCTTAGAACCTATTGCTTAGAACCAAAATGCTGGGTCTCAAAAACTATACAGATCAAAATACAGAGTTTTGCAGAATAAGAACCAATATGTTCTTTGATGTGATTTAATAAGTAGGTAAGCAGAACCCTTGATGGCTAAAACGCCCTTAAAATGGCTTTGGCCAAACTCTATCAAAACAGTTTAGTGTCCAAGGCTTAACGAGAACGACTTGACATATGTGGCAGTGTGGGCTCCTACTACTACTAGACAAAGCTATAGTCCTCCAGAAATACAAGTCCAACCACCAAACTTTGGGCTTCAAACCGCCTGATGGTCGCAGTGCGAGCATCACTGTGAGGTCAAAAGCCCTCCTTCAGAATACCAGAGAGAACAATAAAGATGGAAGAGAGGATGAGGGATGTGTGAAATGAAAGAGAGGAGGATAGCCAGAGAAGTGCAGTGATGAAGGGAGCATATGGAGAAGGGATAGATAAAAGAGTGGAAGGAGAGGGGAGGTGAGCCAGCGAACTACCAGAGACTAAGGGCAGCTCATTTCTCAGAGTGCCCAGAGAGGAGCCCTGCTGTATGTGGAAACATAGTCTTGGGTTGCCATACCTCCAAAATCACGTCATTGTCACGCCTCCCTTGGAGGTCTGCAGAATTTTGTACTGCAAAAACGGTTTGAATGGTCCACTGACTCCCAGTGGCAAGATTTGAATTTGTTGTAACATTTTAATTAAACTTCTTGACGCACGGATCCCTTTAGCTGGATCATTTTCATCAACAACCGCTGAATTGCAGAGCACCAAATTCAAATAAAATTACTAAAAATGTTTATATTCATGAAATCACAAGTGCAATATAGCAAAACACATCTTAGCTTGTTGTTAATCCACCTGTCGTGTCAGATTTTGAAAATATGCTTTACAGCGACAGCAATCCAAGCGTTTGTGTGAGTTTATCGATCACTATACAAAATATTATGAACACCTAGCATCAAAGTAGCTTGGTCACGAAAATCAGAAAAGCAATAAAATGAATCGCTTACCTTTGATGATCTTCGGATGGTTGCACTCACGAGACTCCCAGTTACACAATAAATGTTCCTTTTGTTCCATAAAGATTATTTTTACATCCAAAATACCTCCATATGTTTGGTGCGTTATGTTCAGAAATCCACAGGCTCGAGCGGTCACGACATCGCATACGAAAATTCCAAATAGTATCCGTAATGTCCACAGAAACATGTCAAATGTTTTTTATAATCAATCCTCAGGTTGTTTTTAAAATATATAATCGATAATATATCAACCGGCACTGTCCCTTTTTCAGTAGGAGAGGGAGACACAATGGCTGCCCAAGCTCTGTTGCGCAAGCAAAACTCATGCGAACACCCAGCTATCCACTGACGCGATGTTATCTTTCTTGCTCATATTTCAAAATAAAAGCCTGAAAGTATGTCTAAAGACTGTTGACACCTTGAGGAAGCGATAGGAAAAGGAATCTGGTTGATATCCCTTTAAATGGAGCGAAGGCAGGCTATGGAACATGGAGCTTTCAAAATAGAAGCCACTTCCTGGTTTGATTTTCCTCATGTTTTCACCTGCAATATCAGTTCTGTTAAACTCACAGACAATATTTTGACAGTTTTGGAAACTTTAGAGTGTTTTCTGTCCTAATCTGACAATTATATGCATATTCTAGATTCTGGGCCTGAGAAATAGGCCGTTTACTTTGGGAACGTTATTTTTCCAAACATAAAAATAGTGCCCCCTAGCTTCAAGAGGTTGAACCCTCTCAACAAACGCCAATAGAAGGGCTGCTGTGTGCTATGTTCGTCATTGTTTTCCATCTGGGAAGTTGTTGTTGCCTTTGCTAGTTTCAAGTGCTAGTTTTCAAGTTATCAAGTGTGGTCTACAGTCCACAATTTATATTTATTGAAATTGAAAGTGGATTACGCTGTTAATTAAAGTCAAAACAGCACAAAAGTTCTAAACCACTCTGGTGGCAAACACACGTTTTTCCTTGTCTCCATTCGTCCACATGTCTTATGGCTGTGCTTTGCTACCATCTAAAATATTGTGAAGATTGCCCCTTATTTAGATTTTTAAGGGACCAAAAAACAGAGGCAGTGGAAGAACTTATTCAAGTAAGTAAAATTATGTATTATTAGCTAGCTAGCCACTTTTTAGGCCAGGGATCATTGACTAGATTCAAATGACAAATAATTTGTTTACTGCAAATTGACCGCAAGAAGCCCAAACAGATATAATGTTTGACTAAAACATAATAATTTCACGCCCTGCTTACATTTGTATACGATCACGTGTCTCTCTATTATGCGTGGGAATAATTGGGAAGAGATTTCTTACATTAAAATGACTTGGAGCTGATTTCCTGGTGTTTTTAATGAAAATGGAAATATAAAAAAATATCATTATTTATTTATTTGTTTTCTCACAAAACTAGGGGAACCAAATGAAGTCACCCGCGGGCCAAATTAGGTCTGCAGGCTGCCAGTTTGTGAACACTGTTGTAGGCTAACTCAACTGAGCTGCTAACTAAGTTAATTACATGTCAATAGCTGGTTAGCTAGCTAATAGGAAGTTATCTTGATATAATCATTGTAAATTAAGAACACAGTCTGCATATACATTTGTAGATAACAGCCATGGAAGAAGGTGAAATTACAGCTCCAACTGTCGGTAAATGGAGAGTGTAGGCTACTCAAAAGGGCAGGTCATTTTGTGGAGGACATTATTGTTTGCTGCAAGTGAAGATCTATGAAGTGAGGGTGTGGTTATCACTGTCTCTCTGCCTCCTGCTTTAAGGAGGTGTAGTCCCTGTCTCTATGCTTCCTGCTTTATGGAGGTGTAGTCCCTGTCTCTCTGCCTCCTGCTTTAAGGAGGTGTAGTCCCTGTCTCTCTGCCTCCTGCTTTACGGAGGTGTAGTCCCTGTCTCTCTGCTTCCTGCTTTAAGGAGGTGTTGTCCCTGTCTCTCTGCTTCCTGCTTTATGGAGGTGTAGTCCCTGTCTCTCTGCTTCCTGCTTTATGGAGGTGTAGTCCCAGTCTCTCTGCTTCCTGATTTATGGAGGAGTAGACCCTGTCTCTCTGCTTCCTGCTTTATGGAGGTGAGGTCCCTGTCTCTCTGCTTCCTGCTTTATGGAGGTGGAGACCCTGTCTCTCTGTTTCCTGCTTTATGGAGGTGTAGTCCCAGTCTCTCTGCTTCCTGATTTATGTAGGTGTAGTCCCTGTCTCTCTGTTTCCTGCTTTATGGAGGTGTAGTCCCAGTCTCTCTGCTTCCTGATTTATGAAGGTGGAGACCCTGTCTCTCTGCCTCCTGCTATATGGAGGTGTAGAAACATCAGGGTATTCTAGGGCAGGGTTGGGATTTCAACTTATGTCAATTCTAATCATTAGAGAGCTTCTGAAAACCAACAGTCGCAAAACAAAAACTACAGAGGAGGAAAAGGGAGGAGAGGATATTGTCCTATTTTCACACCCTTGGATGCATCCACTTTATGTTTCGCACACACACACACACACACACACACACACACACACACACACACACACACACACACACACACACACACACACACACACACACACACACACACACACACAGTGGTGGTTTCCCCTCTTGCACCTGATCAGGGTTCTGTAAATATTTGGTGGTGGTAACATGAGGATGACACGATAAATTAAAGCAAACAGGCCCAGCTGAGCTCTGACAGGTAAAACAAACATTAAGCCAGTAACACGTTAGCCCAGACCCAGACCTGGTACGGCCACCATGGCACCTGGGTGGGTCCAAAACCACACTTAAAAACATACAGCACACACACATATCCAGTAAACACATGAAAGGACACATACAGTACACACACAAACACACAAACACACACACAAACACACACGCATGGATGCTACACATGGATTTGAATGACATCCTTGGCTGTCCTCATGGCACAAAACTTAGGCTGTTGAACATTGAACACTGGCAGTAGAGTTCTAATGCTACCTAAGCCGACCCACTGGCAGTAGAGTTCTAATGCCAATCAGACCAACCTACTGGCAGTAGAGTTCTATTACTAATTAGACTAACCCACTGGCAGTAGAATTCTATTACTAATTAGACGAACCCACTGACAGTAGAGTTCTACTACTAATCAGACCAACCCACTGGCAGTAGAGTTCAAATACTAATCACACCAACCTACTGGCAGTAGAATTATACTACTAATCAGACCACCCCACTGGCAGTAGAGTTAAAATACTAATCAGACCAACCCACTGGCAGTAGAGTTCTAATGCTACCTACCCAGACCGACCCACTGACAGTAGAGTTCTACTACTAATCAGACCAACCCACTGGCAGTAGAGTTCTAATGCGACCTACCTAGATCGACCCACTGGCAGTAGAGTTCTACTACTAATCAGACCAACGCACTGGCAGTAGAGTTCTAATACTAATCAGACCAACGCACTGGCAGTAGAGTTCTACTACTAATCAGACCAACCCACTGGCAGTAGAGTTCTACTACTAATCAGACCAACCCACTGGCAGTAGAGTTCTAATGCGACCTACCTAGATCGACCCACTGGCAGTAGAGTTCTACTACTAATCAGACCAACGCACTGGCAGTAGAGTTCTAATACTAATCAGACCAACGCACTGGCAGTAGAGTTCTACTACTGATCAGACCGACCTACTGGCAGTAGAGTTCTACTACTAATCAGACCAACCCACTGGCAGTAGAGTTCAACTACTAATCAGAACGACCCACTGGCAGTAGAGTTCTAATGCTACCTACCTAGACCGACCCACTGGCAGTAGAGTTCTACTACTAATCAGACCAACCCACTGGCAGTAGAGTTCTACTACTAATCAGCCCAACCCACTGGCAGTAGAGTTCTAATATTAATCAGACCGACCAACTGGCAGTAGAGTTCTAATACTAATCAGACCAACCCACTGGCAGTAGAGTTCTAATGCGACCTACCTAGACTGACCCACTGGCAGTAGAGTTCTAATGCGACCTACCTAGAACGACCCACTGGCAGTAGAGTTCTAATGCGACCTACCTAGAACGACCCACTGGCAGTAGAGTTCTAATGCGACCTACCTAGAACGACCCACTGGCATGGTTTCAGATAAGCAGAGATGTGAAAATTATCCCGCTTCATCTCTGTATCAAGTTTTTTTTGTCATTCAAGAGAATATGATTTTGTTTTCCAGAATCACCAAAACTCTCTCTCTCTCAATTCAATGTAAATTTAAGTTGCTTTATTGGCATGGGCAACATCTCTCTCTCCAATGACCATAATCATTCATTCATCTCTCCACTTCTCCTTTTTCTCATTCTCTCCATTCCAGTTGTTAGTGGCTGAGCCTGGAGCCTAGGAGCCTAGGAGCCTAATGACCATGCTGTTGGCTCCTGTCTGTGTGCTTCTGCTGCTGGGAGGCCGTGTCCTTGGGGGAGGCTACCCCCCCATGCCCCAGATGAAGTACATGCAGCCCATGATGAAGGGCCCCGTGGGACCCCCCTTCCGAGAGGGCAAGGGACAGTACCTCGGTGAGTATGTGTGTACTGTATGTGTGTTTGTAAGTGTGTGTGTAATGTATGTGTGTGTGTCTTTTTGGTTTTACTATCTAAACAAGGACAATTCGGATAATTGGGGACATTTCGCCGGTCCCCACAGGGAAAAAGGCTATTTTAGGCTTAGGGGTTAGGTTTAGGGTTAGGGTTAGGTTTAGGGGTTAGGGGAAATACATTTTGAGCGGGAATCAATTGTTTGGTCCCCATGAGGATAGTGAAACAAATGTGTGTGTGTGTGTGTGTGTGTATGTGTGTATGTGTGTGTGTGCATGTTTGTGTGTGAAGTACGTCACCCAGTGTTAAAGGTATGCAGAGTGAACAGATGCTAACATATGGAAATGTTTTAAGATGATCATACTATGGATCATTTAGCTAAATTTAGGACCCCTTTATGTAAAAGAAAAAGACAATCTAAAGAAATATGTGATCAAATATTGAATTTGGCCTTTATTACTATAGCCTGTTGATGAATAACACATTCATAAATTCCCCAAAAATGTATCTAAGAAATAAGGTTTTGAAGTGTCTGTCCTATATTTAGGAGATATATGACATTTATAAGAAAGCTCAGCAAATATATATATCCTTTTCTTTATATATATATATATATATATATATATATATACACACAGTACCAGTCAAGTTTGGACACACCTACTCATTCAATGGTTTTTCTTTATTTTTACTATTTTCTACATTGTGGAATAATAGTGTAGATATCACAACTATGAAATAACACATATGAAATCATGTAGTTTGCAAAAAAGTGTTAAACAAATCTAAATATATTTTATATTTGAGATTATTCAAAGTAGGCACCCTTTGCTTTCATGACAGCTTTGCACACTCTTGGACACTCATTTTGCACACTCATTCTCTCAATCAGCTTCATGAGGTAGTCACCTGGAACGCATTTCAATTAACAGGTGTGTCTTGTTAATTTGTGGAATTTCTTTCCTTCTTAATGCATTTGAGCCAACCAGTTCTCCTTTGCCTAGATAATCCATCCACCTGACAGATGTGGCATATCAAGAAGCTGATTAAACAGCATGATCATTAAACAGGTGCACCTTGTGCTGGGGACAATAAAAGGCCGCTGTGCAGTTTTGTCACACAACACAATGCTACAGATGTCCTAAGTTTTGAGGGGGCATGCAATTGGCATGCTGACTGAAGGAATGTCCATCAGAACTGTTGCCCGAGAATTACATGTTAATTTCTCTTCCATAAACTGCCTCCAATATAATTTTGGAGAATTTGGCAGTATGTTCAACCAGACCTCCACATTCGGCTTCTTCACCTGCAGAATCGTCTGAGACCAGCCACCTGGAAAGCAGATGAAAATGTGGGTTTGCACAATCAAAGAATTTCTGCACAAACTGTTAGAAACCGTCACACGGAAGCTAGTCCGCGTGCTCATAGTCCTCACTTAGGTCTTGACCTCACTGCAGTTTGGCGTCGTAACAACTTCAGTGGGCAAATGATCAGCTTCAATGGCCACTGGCATGCTGGAGAAGTTTGCTCTTCAAGGATGAAATCTGGTTTCAACTGTACCGAGCAGACGGCAGAAGGTGGCTTGTGGGCGAGCTATTTTCTGATGTCAACAAGCACAATTGCATTTTATTGATTGCAATTTGAATGCACAGAGATACCGTAACGAGATCCTGATCCTGACGAGATCCCGCTGCCATAGCCTCATGTTTCAGCATGATAATGCACAGCCCCATGTCGCAAGGATCTGTACACAATTCCTGGATGCTGAAAATGTCCCAGTTCTTCTATGGCCTGCATACTCACCAGAAATGTCACCCATTGAGCATGTTTGGGATGCTCTGTATCACCGTGCAGGACAGTGTGTTAACATTCCCACCAATATCCAGCAACTTCACACAACCAATCAAGAGGAGTGTGATGAGATTCCATAGGCCACAATCACAAGCCTTCTACTGCAGATGCGAAAGGCCGACATAGGCGGACATGATGGATTGAGACGCAGCCCAAGCTGATATCTCTATCTTAAACTGATGGGTTTTGATGGGATTCTTTTGTTGTGTTATTTAGATTGACATAGGGGAGAGTCAATAGACTCTTAAGGATTAACCTATAGCTTTAACCTTACATAGAAGCCTCTGCCTGTATACGCCACAGCCATGATTGAATGCATATGAATGCTAAGATGTGCCTCGCAGCTTCTGTGTTGAGTGGTTTTCGGAAGCTCAGGGTCAGAAAAATAGACTAAATGTATAGCAGAGAGATGAGACAATAAAAGAGATGAGAAGGGAAAGATGAGGAGCGTGGGAAAAGAGGAGGAGCATGGGAAAAGAAGAGGAGCATGGAAAAAGAGGAGGAACATGGGAAAAGAGGAGGAGCATGGGAAAAGAGGAGGAACATGGGAAAAGAAGAGGAGCATGGTAAAAGAGGAGGAAGCATGGGGAAAAAGCAGGAGCATGGTAAAAGAGGAGGAACATGGGAAAAGAGGAGGAGCATGGGAAAAGAGGAGCATAGAAAAAGAGGAGGAACATGGGAAAAGAGGAGGAACATGGGAAAAGAGGATGAGCATGGGAAAAGAGGAGGAGCATAGGAAAAGAAGAGGAACATGGGAAAAGAGGATGAGCATAGGAAAAGAGGAAGAGCATAGGAAAAGAGGAGGAGCATAGGAAAAGAAGAGGAGCATGGGAAAAGAGGATGAGCATGGGAAAAGTGGAGAGGAGGCACTAGAGGAGGGGATGGAGAGAAGAAAGTGGAAGGAGAGGAGAAGGAGAAGTAGGTCTGTGAATGGAAATTGGATGGTTAGAAATAGGGAAATGTTGATGATGACAGAGCCATAGAGAACTTTATGTTCCCTGACAGTGAAAGTGAGGGTGACAATGTCCCTCTCTTGTAGGAAAACAGAGAGATAAGTTAGATAAAAGAAAGAAGCCAATGCTCCCCATATCTTTCATTGTAGACAGAGAGGGTAAAAGTTCAGCACTTACAATGGTTAGCATGTGATTACAATGGTTAGCATGTGTAGGATGTAAACTGTACATGTAAGCAAAGCAATGATGGTTTTCCCTAATTTCTTACAAATTGTGAGTTAAGATAGTTATCTCACTCAGTACAACTCAATATACACTCCCAATATAGTTACCCTGCTTTGTTATAGCAGTCTTTACCAACATATTATAACCTTAGCTATTGATCCATCCCAATCCATTTTCTTGTATTTCAATCCCAAATGAGGTTGCCAGTAGCATTTCGCTGCCTCGCCCAGATGGCCAGTAGTACCTCATGATCTACAGTATATACAGTAAAATATCCAAACATTGTTTCAACAGTACAAAGTACAGGTAGGACCAAATAAAATCAGAAACAGACATTAAAGAGCGACTGCCCCTAAAAAAGCAACGTCTTGTTTTGAAAGCGACCAGAATGATTGATATGAGTCAAAAACAGATATTATAGTGCAAAAAACTGACTGCAAAGTGTAACTAGGATAATTTTGGCCATGAAGTCAGTTTCATCTTAAACTGAGATTTGCGAGATTATAGGACAAAATCATGTCACAGAATGATTAGTACTGTAACAGTTTTCCTTGGGTTTATTTATATCCTGCCCACATCTGGCAGAACTCAATCCACTGGACACAGACGTCAATTCAAAGTCTATTCCACGTTGGTTCAATGTAATTTCATTGAAATGACGTGGAAACAACGTTGATTCAACCAGTATGTGCCCAGTGGGAAGTAATCATCAATTCGGCGCACAGCTGCAAGTTCAGCCCCCCTTAAAAAAAACATCCCACAAAGAGAAGAAACAGTATAAAACATCCATATATCTATTTCTCCCTCAACTCCGTCCAGGTTGTGTATTTGATGTGGAGGTCATCCCAGATTGAGACAGGCCAGACACATATATTTGTGTTGTAATGCCTTTGCTTTATTTGTCCTTCGTGGGCAGTAAAAATGCTCCGAGACTGTGGCTCCTTGCTCTCTCTGGGTCTAGTAGGACTTGGCAGGTCTTCAATAGGTCTGATGGGGTTCTGATTGCCACTGTTTACTGAGCTCCTCTGGGCTCCGCTAGGCTCTGTGCTATGTTTGTGTGTGTGTTGGTGTGTGTGAGTGTGTGTGAAGGATCTGGTAGGCCTTGTTCCTCCCACCATCTGGTTGCTGTTACCAGTGATTTTCACGTAGACTAAGACAGTCAGGCACTGTGTTTGTGTATGTGTGTGTGAGAGGGAGATGGAGAAGAGGAGATGTTCCTGCATATGCCTCTCTCTTTCGCTCTCGCTCTCTCTGTTGTTATGTAATGCGTTAGTGAGAGTGCTGCGTTAGTGAGACACAGGCATCTGCGTCTCCAGCCAGGTCACACGTGATACAAGTCAGTATTCGACATCCATCCATGTCTGAGGTCGTCGGGAGATTATGTGGAAACCTGCCACTGGGGGCAACAGTGAGCATTGTTACCTTCAAGCCGGTTTTGGTATTGCTAAAGCATTGTGGACGAGGATGGCAGATGGCGTAAACACTTGCCTCTAATTACAAAAGTTGCAAGTTTGAAATCCAGCAAAGAAAGTTTTTTAGTGTGTTTTTAAAAAAGTCTATCCCAACCCTTAACCCTTACCATTCGGAGTTAATGCCTAACCTTAAGATTTCAGGAGTTAATGCCTAACGTTAACCTTAAACAATTTGGCGTTTGCAACAACTTCGAAATTTGAGAAACATGGATGAAGGTCTTATTCTGACATGAGACTGTGAGAGCTAGTAGTGCGTTTCACAATGTTTTCCTCCACAGAGGAGCTAAACAAACAGTAGCCTAACGACCAGTGGTTTCTCTGTCAGCTTCCCATAACCAAACTTGCCCCCAACCATGTACCATATTTCATGTCGAGTGCCTTTTGAACCGAGGGTCACTCAACATATCGTAGATCAGTTTTTTCTATGGGGGACAAGGGGCCCTAGCTACCTCAGAACAATTTCCTTTCATGACAGGCATGTTTTCAACATCTCACCATGAAATGTGGTTTGAGAAAAGCAAATCCCAGTTGTCAAAATCAAAGAAAATTCCTGAGGAGGATGTCCATTCCCATGTCCATGAACATAGGCTACCTGAAGTTTTGGCATGAGGTTGATCCTATGCCAGCATAAAGCAGGCCTGTACCCTGCTTTTAGAGTTTAATGAGGGCTTGGAATCAACAAGTGGTAGCCTTATCAGCTATGCTGAACCTTAACACACTTGTTGTTGTCTTTGGGAGCCTAGTTCAAATGGCATACAGCTACCTCCACCTAGTGGCCATGAGACTACATTTCATTTGCATAACCTTACGCACAATTGAAATAGGCATAACTGGGAAATCAAAACCCTTTAGTATTGCTCAATAGTTAATACCTGTATATAAGTTAATTTATGTAAAAAATGGCCAACAAACCATTTTGATGATGTTTAAAGGGGCAATCTGTGGATCAAACAACAAAGTGGTCACCTGGCATTGATTTGGTAAATAATGAGGCTGGAGAAATGTAAATTCATAAACAGGGCTATGGATGCAAGGAATGGCCATTCCTTAAATCCCAATTACAGTTTTAACCACGTTTTGAGGCGAACAGTGTTTGTTTAGCTACAATTACATTGTTTATCAACAAAGGAGTAAAACAAGCTTATATTTTGGGTTCTGATGGGGTATGACAGTTCAACTAAGCTCATGAGGCATTTATAAATTATATTTCTCAAGAATCAATGGGTATGTGACATCATCAGGTATTCATACCCCTTGACTTATTCCCCATTTTGTTGTGTTAAAGTCTGAATTCAAAACGTATTTAATGTATTTTTCTCCCATCTACACAGAATACCCCATAATGCCAAAGTAAAAACCGGTTATTTGAAATGTTTGCCATTTATATCTCATATCTCAGAAAAAAAACGATTTAATCCATTTTGATTTCCCGCTGTAACACAACAAAATGTGGAATAAGTCAAGGGGTATGAATACTTCTGAAGGCACTTTATATCAAGAGTTAAAAACTCCAACAAAGGATGTAGGAATCACAGATTGCCCCTTTAATAAATGTACATCAAAATTCAAATTTCTCTTCAACATTGATGAATGTGATTATTGTTGTTGTCAAATCCATGTGCCCAGTTATAAACTTCTGGTAGCCTACTTAATGTGTTTGCTAAACCCTCCCACCAAACCAAGTGTTGATCTAAGCTACTGTGGCTAAAAGTTTGTAGGAAAAACAACAACTGTCCAGCTGTTGAATAACCATCCACCCTCGAAATTAGTTGGCTGTGAACTCTGCCTTTTAATGATCAAAAATTATGTACAGTATCAGTCAAAGGTTTGGACACACCTACTCATTAATTTTTCTTTATTTTTACTATTTTCTCCATTGTAGAATAATAGTGAAGACATCAAAACTATGAAATAACACATATGGAATCAAGTAGTAACCAAAAAAAGTGTTAAACAAATCAGAATATATTTTAGATTAATCAAAGTAGCCAACCTTTGCCTTGATGACAGCTTTGCACACTCTTGGCATTCTCTCAACCAGCTTCATGAGGTAGTCACCTGGATTGCATTTCAATTAACAGGTGTGCCTTGTTAAAAGTTAATTTGTGGAATTTCTTTCCTTCTTAATGCATTTGAGCCAATCAGTTGTGTTGTGACAAGGTAGGGGTGGTATACAGAAGACAGCCCTATTTGGTATGAAAAGCAAGTCCATATTGTGGCAAGAACACCTCAAATAAGCAAAGAGAAATTACAGTCCATCATGACTTTAAGACATGAAGGTCAGTCGCAAAAACCATCAAGCCCTATGATGAAACTGGCTCTCATGAGGACCGCCACAGGAAAGGAAGACCCAGAATTACCTCTGCTGCAGAGGATAAGTTCATTAGAGTTAACTGCACTTCAGATTGCAGCCAAAATAAATGCTTCACAGAGCTCAGGGTACAGACACATCTCAACATCGACTGTTCAGAGGAGACTGCGTGTATCAGGCCTTCATGGTTGAATTGCTGCAAAGAAACCACTACTAAAAGGACACCAATGAGAAGAAGAGACTTGATTAGGTCAAGAAACACGAGCAATGGACATTAGACCTGTGGAAATCTGTCCTTTGGTCTGATGAGCCCAAATTTGAGCTTTTTGGTTCCAACCGCTGTGTCTTTGTGAGACACAGAGTAGGTGAACTGATGATATCCGCTTATGTGGTTCCCACCATGAAGCATGGAGGAGAAGGTGTGATGGTGTGGGGGTGCTTTGCTGGTGACACTGTCTGTGATTTATTTAGAATTCAAGGCACACTTAAAAAGCAAGGCTACCACAGCATTCTGCAGCGATATGCCATCCCATCTGGTTTGTGCTTAGAGGGACTATCATTTTTCAACAGGACAATGACACAAAACTTGCCTCCAGGCTGTGTAAGGGCTATTTGACCAATGAGAGTGATGGAGTGGTGCATCAGATGACCTGGCTTCCACAATCATCCGACTTCAACCCAATTGAGATAGTTTGGGATAAGTTGCACCTCAGAGTGAAGGAAAAGCAGCCAACAAGTGCCCAGCATATGTTGGAACTCTTTTAAGATTGTTAGAAAAGCATTCCACATGAAACAGGTTGAGAGAATGCCAAGACTGTGCAAAGCTGTCATCAAGGCAAATGTTGGGTACTTTAAAGAATCTGAAATGTAAAATATATTTTTATAAGTTTCACACTTCTTTGGTTACTACGTGATATTTGTTTGTTATTTGTTTGATATTTGTTAAGAAGTTTTGATGTCTTCACTATTATTGTACATTGTAGAAAATGTTCAATTTAAAGAAAAACCCTTGAATGAGAAGGTGTGTCCAAACTTTTGACAGGTACTGTATGATCGGGACATTCAATTTGATATATATCAATATATATGATATATATAATATATCAATATATCAATCCATTGCATTATATGAGCTATTCTACTTTCTGGATTGTTATTGATGACCCTGATGACCCTGTGCCTTGGCCTTGCTCGACCCCAGTGACCTGTTTTGTCCAGGGCTCAGAACATAGTATGCCTGTAGGTCACACACTACTCTGACCCACTCTACACACTGAGAGAACACACTACTCTGACCCACTCTACACACTGAGGCTACACACTACTATTACACACTCTACACTGAGGATACACACTACTCTGACCCACTCTACACTGAGGCTACACACTACTCTGACCCACTACACTGAGGCTACACACTACTCTGACCCACTCTACACACTGAGGCTACACACTACTCTGACCCACTCGACACTGAGGCTACACACTATTCTGACCCACTCGACACCGAGGCTACACACTATCTGACCCACTCTACATTGAGGCTACAAACTGCTCTGACCCACTCTACACTGAGGCTACACACTACTCTGACCCACTCTACACTGAGGTTACACACTACTCTGACCCACTAAACTGAGGCTACACACTACTCTGACCCACTCTACACTGAGGCTACACACTACTCTGACCCACTCAACACACTGCGGATACACACTACTCTGACCCCACTATACACTGAGGCTACACACTACTCTGACACACTTTACACTGAGGCTACACACTATTCTGACCTACTTTACACTGAGACTACACACTACTCTGACTCACTCTACACTGAGGCTACACACTACTCTGACCCACTACACTGAGGCTACACACTACTGTGACCCACTAAACTGAGGCTACACACTACTCTGACCCACTCTACACACTGAGAGAACTCACTACTCATTCCACTACACTGAGGCTACACACTACTCTGACCCACTCCACACTGAGGCTACACACTACTCTGACCCACTACACTGAGGCTACACACTACTCTGACCCACTCCACACACTGAGGCTACACACTACTCTGACCCACTCTACACTGAGGATACACACTACTCTGGCCCACTCCACACACTGAGGCTACACACTACTCTGACCCACTCTACACTCAGGCTACACACTACTCTGACCCACTCTACACTGAGGCTACACACTACTCTGACCCACTCTACACACTGAGGCTACACACTACTATGACCCACTATACACAATGAGCCTAAACACTACTCTGACCCACTCCACAGACTGAGGATACACACTACTCTGACCCACTCTACACTGAGGCTACACACTACTCTGACCCACTCTACACACTGAGGCTACACACTACTCTGACCCACTCTACACAATGAGCCTAAACACTACTCTGACCCATCTACACTGAGGCTACACACTACTCTGACCCACTCCACAGACTGAGGATACACACTACTCTGACCCACTCTATACTGAGGCTACACACTACTCTGACCCACTACACTGAGGCTACACACTACTCTGACCCACTCCACCCACTGAGGCTACACAATACTCTGACCCACTCTACACTGAGGCTACACACTACTCTGACCCACTCTACACTGAGGATACACACTACTCTGACCCACTCTACACACTGAGGCTACACACTACTCTGACCCACTCCACAGACTGAGGATACACACTACTCTGACCCACTCCACACACTGAGGCTACACACTACTCTGACCCACTCTACACACTGAGGCTACACACTACTCTGGCCACTCTACACTGAGGCTACACACTACTCTGACCCACTCTACACTGAGGCTACGCACTATTCTGACCCACTCTACACTGAGGCTACACACTACTCTGACCCACTCCACACACTGGGGCTACAAACTACTCTGACCCACTCTACACTGAGGCTACACACTACTCTGACCCACTCTACACTGAGGCTACACACTACTCTGACCCACTACACTGAGGCTACATGCTACTCTGACCCACTACACTGAGGCTACACACTACTCTGACCAACTCTTCTCTGATCCACTCCACACACTGAGGCTACACACTACTTTGACCCACTCTACACTGTGGCTACACACTAACAACCCAGTCATGGTTAACCCAGTCATGGTTGACCCAGTTGTAGTTAACTCAGTCATAGCAGTCATATCAAATCAAATCAAATCAAATGTATTGATATAGCCCTCCGTACATCAGCTGATATCTCAAAGTGCTGTACAGAAACCCAGCCTAAAACCCCAAACAGCAAGCAATGCAGGTGTAGAAGCACGGTGGCTAGGGTAAACTCCCTTGAAAGGCCAAAACCTAGGAAGAAACCTAGAGAGGAACCAGGCTATGTGGGGTGGCCAGTCCTCTTCTGGCTGTGCCGGGTGGAGATTATAACAGAACATGGCCAAGATGTTCAAATGTTCATAAATGACCAGCATGGTCGTATAATAATAAGGCAGAACAGTTGAAACTGTAGCAGCAGCACGGTCAGGTGGACTGGGGACAGCAAGGAGTCATCATGTCAGGTAGTCCTGGGGCATGGTCCTAGGGCTCAGGTCCTCCAAGAGAGAGAAAGAAAGAGAGAAGGAGAGAATTAGAGAACGCACACTTAGATTCACACAGGACACCGAATAGGACAGGAGAAGTACTCCAGATATAACAAACTGACCCTAGCCCCCGACACATAAACTACTGCAGCATAAATACTGGAGGCTGAGACAGGAGGGGTCAGGAGACACTGTGGCCCCATCCGAGGACACCCCCGGACAGGGCCAAACAGGAAGGATATAACCCCACCCACTTTGCCAAAGCACAGCCCCCACACCACTAGAGGGATATCTTCAACCACCAACTTACCATCCTGAGACAAGGGTGAGTATAGCCCACAAAGATCTCCGCCATGGCACAACCCAAGGGGGGGCGCCAACCCAGACAGGATGACCACATCAGTGAATCAACCCACTCAGGTGACGCACCCCTTCCAGGGACGGCATGAGAGAGCCCCAGTAAGCCAATGACTCAGCCCCTGTAATAGGGATAGAGGCAGAGAATCCCAGTGGAAAGAGGGGAACCGGCCAGGCAGAGACAGCAAGGGCGGTTCGTTGCTCCAGAGCCTTTCCGTTCACCTTCCCACTCCTGGGCCAGACTACACTCAATCATATGACCCACTGAAGAGATGAGTCTTCAGTAAAGACTTAAAGGTTGAGACCGAGTTTGCGTCTCTGACATGGGTATGCAGACCGTTCCATAAAAATGGAGCTCTATAAGAGAAAGCCCTGCCTCCAGCTGTTTGCTTAGAAATTCTAGGGACAATTAGGAGGCCTGCATCTTGTGACCATAGCGTACGTGTAGGTATGTACGGCAGGGCCAAATCAGAGAGATAGGTAGGAGCAAGCCCATGTAATGCTTTGTAGGTTAGCAGTAAAACCTTGAAATCAGCCCTTGCTTTGACAGGAAGCCAGTGTAGAGAGGCTAGCACTGGAGTAATATGATCAAATTTTTTGGTTCTAGTCAGGATTCTAGCAGCCGTATTTAGCACCAACTGAAGTTTATTTAGTGCTTTATCTGGGTAGCCGGAAAGTAGAGCATTGCAGTAGTCTAACCTAGAAGTGACAAAAGCATGGATTAATTTTTCTGCATCATTTTTGGACAGAAAGTTTCTGATTTTTGCAATGTTACGTAGATGGAAAAAAGCTGTCCTTGAAATGGTCTTCATATGTTCTTCAAAAAAGAGATCAGGGTCCAGAGTAACGCCGAGGTCCTTCACAGTTTTATTTGAGACGACTGTACAACCATTAAGATTAATTGTCAGATTCAACAGAAGATCTCTTTGTTTCTTGGGACCAAGAACAAGCATCTCTGTTTTGTCCGAGTTTAAAAGTAGAACGTTTGCAGCCATCCACTTCCTTATGTCTGAAACACATGCTTCTAGCAAGGGCAATTTTGGGGCTTCACCATGTTTCATTGAAATGTACAGCTGTGTGTCATCCGCATAGCAGTGAAAGTTAACATTATGTTTTCGAATAACATCCCCAAGAGGTAAAATATATAGTGAAAACAATAGCGGTCCTAAAACAGAACCTTGAGGAACACCGAAATTTACAGTTGATTTGTCAGAGGACATTCACAGAGACAAACTGATATCTTTCCGACAGATAAGATCTAAACCAGGCCAGAACTTGTCCGTGTAGACCAATTTGGGTTTCCAATCTCTCCAAAAGAATGTGGTGATCGATGGTATCAAAAGCAGCACTAAGGTCTAGGAGCACGAGAACAGATGCAGAGCCTCGGTCCGATGCCATTAAAATGTCATTTACCACCTTCACAAGTGCCGTCTCAGTGCTATGATGGGGTCTAAAACCAGACTGAAGCATTTCGTATACATTGTTTGTCTTCAGGAAGGCAGTAAGTTGCTGCGCAACAGCCTTTTCTAAAAATTTTGAGAGGAATGGAAGATTCGATATAGGCCGATAGTTTTTTATATTTTCTGGGTCAAGGTTTGGCTTTTTCAAGAGAGGCTTTATTAAATCAAATCAAATCAAATTTTATTTGTCACATACACATGGTTAGCAGATGTTAATGCGAGTGTAGCGAAATGCTTGTGCTTCTAGTTCCGACAATGCAGTAATAACGAACAAGTAATCTAACTAACAATTCCAAAAAACTACTGTCTTATACACAGTGTAAGGGGATAAAGAATATGTACATAAGGATATATGAATGAGTGATGGTACAGAGCAGCATAGGCAAGATACAGTAGATGATAGAGTACAGTATATATATATGAGATGAGTATGTAAACCAAGTGGCATAGTTAAAGTGGCTAGTGATACATGTATTACATAAGGATGCAGTCGATGATATAGAGTACAGTATATACGTATGCATATGAGATGAATAATGTAGGGTAAGTAACATTATATAAGGTAGCATTGTTTAAAGTGGCTAGTGATATATTTACATCATTTCCCATCAATTCCCATTATTAAAGCGGCTGGAGTTGAGTCAGTGTCATTGACAGTGTGTTGGCAGCAGCCACTCAATGTTAGTGGGGGCTGTTTAACAGTCTGATGGCCTTGAGATAGAAGCTGTTTTTCAGTCTCTCGGTCCCAGCTTTGATGCACCTGTACTGACCTCGCCTTCTGGATGACAGCGGGGTGAACAGGCAGTGGCTCGGGTGGTTGATGTCCTTGATGATCTTTATGGCCTTCCTGTAGCATCGGGTGGTGTAGGTGTCCTGGAGGGCAGGTAGTTTGCCCCCGGTGATGCGTTGTGCAGACCTCACTACCCTCTGGAGAGCCTTACGGTTGAGGGCGGTGCAGTTGCCATACCAGGCGGTGATACAGCCCGCCAGGATGCTCTCGATTGTGCATCTGTAGAAGTTTGTGAGTGCTTTTGGTGACAAGCCGAATTTCTTCAGCCTCCTGAGGTTGAAGAGGCGCTGCTGCGCCTTCTTCACGATGCTGTCTGTGTGAGTGGACCAATTCAGTTTGTCTGTGATGTGTATGCCGAGGAACTTAAAACTTGCTACCCTCTCCACTACTGTTCCATCGATGTGGATGGGGGTGTTCCCTCTGCTGTTTCCTGAAGTCCACAATCATCTCCTTAGTTTTGTTGACGTTGAGTGTGAGGTTATTTTCCTGACACCACACTCCGAGGGCCCTCACCTCCTCCCTGTAGGCCGTCTCGTCGTTGTTGGTAATCAAGCCTACCACTGTTGTGTCGTCCGCAAACTTGATGATTGAGTTGGAGGCGTGCGTGGCCACGCAGTCGTGGGTGAACAGGGAGTACAGGAGAGGGCTCAGAACGCACCCTTGTGGGGCCCCAGTGTTGAGGATCAGCGGGGAGGAGATGTTGTTGCCTACCCTCACCACCTGGGGGCGGCCCGTCAGGAAGTCCAGTACCCAGTTGCACAGGGCGGGGTCGAGACCCAGGGTCTCGAGCTTGATGACGAGCTTGGAGGGTACTATGGTGTTGAATGCTGAGCTGTAGTCGATGAACAGCATTCTCACATAGGTATTCCTCTTGTCCAGATGGGTTAGGGCAGTGTGCAGTGTGGTTGAGATTGCATCGTCTGTGGACCTATTTGGGCGGTAAGCAAATTGGAGTGGGTCTAGGGTGTCAGGTAGGGTGGAGGTGATATGGTCCTTGACTAGTCTCTCAAAGCACTTCATGATGACGGATGTGAGTGCTACGGGGCGGTAGTCGTTTAGCTCAGTTACCTTAGCTTTCTTGGGAACAGGAACAATGGTGGCCCTCTTGAAGCATGTGGGAACAGCAGACTGGTATAGGGATTGATTGAATATGTCCGTAAACACACCGGCCAGCTGGTCTGCGCATGCTCTGAGGGCGCGGCTGGGGATGCCGTCTGGGCCTGCAGCCTTGCGAGGGTTAACACGTTTAAATGTCTTACTCACCTCGGCTGCAGTGAAGGAGAGACCGCATGTTTTCGTTGCAGGCCAATAAATTTTATCAGCATATCGATTGCGCAACCAGGGGTGGAAAGACCCTGGATCATTGTTACTCTAACTTCCGCGACGCATATAAGGCCCTGCCCCGCCCCCCTTTCGGAAAAGTTGACCACGACTCCATTTTGTTGATCCCTGCCTACAGACAGAAACTAAAACAAGAGGCTCCTACGCTGAGGTCTGTCCAACGCTGGTCCGACCAAGCTGACTCCACACTCCAAGACTGCTTCCATCACGTGGACTGGGAGATGTTTCGTATTGCGTCAGACAACAACATTGACGAATACGCTGATTCGGTGTGCGAGTTCATTAGAACGTGCGTTGAAGATGTCGTTCCCATAGCAACGATTAAAACATTCCCTAACCAGAAACCGTGGATTGATGGCAGCATTCGTGTGAAACTGAACCACTGCTTTTAATCAGGGCAAGGTGTCTGGTAACATGACTGAATACAAACAGTGCAGCTATTCCCTCCGCAAGGCTATCAAACAAGCTAAGCGCCAGTACAGAGACAAGGTAGAATCTCAATTCAACGGCTCAGACACAAGAGGCATGTGGCAGGGTCTACAGTCAATCACAGACTACAGGAAGAAATCCAGCCCAGTCACGGACCAGGATGTCTTGCTCCCAGGCAGACTAAATAACTTTTTTGCCCGCTTTGAGGACAATACAGTGGCTTTATTACTGCCACTTTTAGTGAGTTTGGTACACATCCGGTGGTTAGAGAGCCGTTTATTATGTTCAACATAGGAGGTCCAAGCACAGGAAGCAGCTCTTTCAGTAGTTTAGTTGGAATAGGGTCCAGTATGCAGCTTGAAGGTTTAGAGGCCATGATTATTTTCATCATTGTGTCAAGAGATATAGTACTAAAACACTTGAGCGTCTCTCTTGATCCTAGGTCCTGGGAGGGTTGTGCAGAGTCAGGACAACTGAGCTTTGAAGGAATACGCTGATTTAAAGAAGAGTCCGTAATTTGCTTTCTAATAAGCATAATATTTTCCTCAAAGAAGTTCATGAATTTATCACTGCTAAAGTGAAAGTCATCCTCTCTTGGGGAATGCTGCTTTTTAGTTAGCTTTGCAACAGTATCAAAAAGGAATTTCGGATTGTTCTTATTTTCCTCAATTAAGTTAGAAAAATAGGATGATCGAGCAGCAGTAAGGGCTCTTCGGTACTGCACGGTACTGTCTTTCCAAGCTAGTCGGAAGACTTCCAGTTTGGTGTGGCGCCATTTCCGTTCCAATTTTCTGGAAGCTTGCTTCAGAGCTCGGGTATTTTCTGTGTACCAGGGAGCTAGTTTCTTATGAGAAATGTTTTTAGTTTTTAGGGGTGCAACTGCATCTAGGGTATTGCACAAGGTTAAATTGAGTTCCTCAGTTAGGTGGTTAACTGATTTTTGTCCTCTGGCGTCCTTGGGTAGACAGAGGGAATCTGGAAGGACATCAAGGAATCTTTGTGTTGTCTGTGAATTTAGATGTTCCTTGGTTGGGGTCTGAGCAGATTATTTGTTGCAATTGCAAACGTAATAAAATGGTGGTCCGATAGTCCAGGATTATGAGGAAAAACATTAAGATCCACAACATTTATTCCATGGGACAAAACTAGGTCCAGCGTATGACTGTGACAGTGAGTGGGTCCAGAGACATGTTGGACAAAACCCACTGAGTCGATGATGGCTCCGAAAGCCTTTGGGAGTGGGTCTGTGGACTTTTCCATGTGAATATTAAATTCACCAAAGATTAGAATATTATCTGCTATGACTACAAGGTCCGATAGGAATTCAGGGAACTCAGTGAGGAACGCTGTATATGGCACAGGAGGCCTGTAAACAGTAGCTATAAAAAGTGATTGAGTAGGCTGCATAGATTTCATGACTAGAAGCTCAAAAGACGAAAACGTCATTTTTTTTTTTGTAAATTGAAATTTGCTATCGTAAATGTTAGCACCACCACCGCCTTTGCGGGATGCACGGGGGATATGGTCACTAGTGTAGCCAGGAGGTGAGGCCTCATTTAACACAGTAAATTCATCAGGCTTAAGCCATGTTTCAGTCAGGCCAATCATATCAAGATTATGATCAGTGATTAGTTCATTGACTATAATTGCCTTTGAAGTAAGGGATCTAACATTAAGTAGCCCTATTTTGAGATGTGAGGTATCATGATCTCTTTCAATAATGACAGGAATGGAGGTGGTCTTTATCCTAGTGAGATTGCTAAGGCGAACACCACCATGTTTAGTTTTGCCCAACCTAGGTCGAGGCACAGACACGGTCTCAATGGTGATAGCTGAGCTGACTACACTGACTGTGCTAGTGGCAGACTCCACTATGCTGGCAGGCTGGCTAACAGCCTGCTGCCTGGCCTGCACCCTATTTCATTGTGGAGCTAGAGGAGTTAGAGCCCTGTCTATGTTGGTAGATAAGATGAGAGCACCCTTCCAGCTAGGATGGAGTCCGTCACTCCTCAGCAGGTCGGGCTTGGTCCTGTTTGTGGGTGAGTCCCAGAAAGAGGGCCAATTATCTACAAATTCTATCTTTTGGGAGGGGCAGAAAACAGTTTTCAACCAGCGATTGAGTTGTGAGACTCTGCTGTAGAGCTCATCACTCCCCCTAACTGGGAGGGGGCCAGAGACAATTACTCGATGCCGACACATCTTTCTAGCTGATTTACACGCAGAAGCTATGTTGCGCTTGGTGATCTCTGACTGTTTCATCCTAACATCGTTGGTGCCGACGTGGATAACAATATCTCTAGTTAACCAAGTCATAGTTGACCCAGTTATTGTTAAACCAGTCATAGCAGTCATAGTTAACCCAGTCATAGTTGACCGGATCATTGTTAACCCAGTCATAGCAGTCATAGTTAACACAGTCATAGTTGAACTAGTTATGATTAACCCGGTCATCGTTGACCCTGTCATAGTCGACCCGGTCATAGTCAACCCGGTCATAGTCAACCCAGTCATAGTTGACCCAGTCATCATTAACCCAGTCATAGTTGACTCAGTCATAATTGACCCAGTCATAGTTAACCCAGTCATAACAGGCTACATCAGACAACTAAACACAAACTCTTCCCTGTCAGAAGTTGACCTCTGGCCAATGTCCTAAATGGACGCACACACTGTATATGAAGCAGACCACCATAGTCCCTGTGCCCAAGAACACAAAGGCAACCTGCCTAAATGACTACAGACCCGTAGCACCCACGTCCGTAGCCATGAAGTGCTTTGAAAGGCCCCCATTATTCCTAGAAACCCTAGACCCTCTCCAATTTGCATACCGCCCAAACAGATCCACAGATGATGCAATCTCTATTGCACTCCACACTGCCCTTTCCCACCTGGACAAAAGGGACACTTATGTGAGAATGCTATTCATTGACTACAGCTCAGCGTTCAACACCATAGTACCCTCAAAGCTCAATCACTAAGCTAAGGATCCTGGGACTAAACACCTCCCTCTGCAACTGGATCCTGGACTTCCAGACGGGCCGCCCCCAGGTGGTGAGGGTAGGTAGCAACAAATCTGCCATGCTGATCCTCAACACTGGCGCTCCACAGGGGTGCGTGCTCAGTCCCCTCCTGTACTCCCTGTTCATCCACGACTGCATGGCAAGGCACGACTCCAACACCATCATTAAGTTTGCAGACAACACAACAGTGGTAGGCCTGATCACCGACAACGATGAGACAGCCTATAGGGAGGAGGTCGGAGACCTGGCCGGGTGGTGCCAGAATAACAACCTATCCCTAAACGTAACCAAGACTAAGGAGATGATTGTGGACTACAGAAAAAGGAAGACCGAGCACGCCCCCATTCTTATCAATGGAGCTGTAGTGGAGCAGGTTGAGAGCTTCAAGTTCCTTGGTGTCCAAATCAACAACAAACTAGAATGGTGAAACACACCAAGACAGTGTGTTTCAAGACAGTGCGACAAAGCCTATTCCCCCTCAGGAAACTAAAATGATTTGGCATGGGTCCTGAGATCCTCAAAAAGGTTCTACAGCTGCAACATCGAGAGCATCCTGACTGGTTGCATCACTGCCTGGTACGGCAATTGCTCGACAAGGAACTACAGAGGGTAGTAAATACGGCCCAGTACATCACTGGGTCTAAGCTGCCTGCCATCCAGGACCTTTACACCAGGCGGTGTCAGAGGAAGGCCCTAAAAATTGTCAAAGACACCAGCCACAGACTGTTCTCTTTACTACCGCATGGCAGGCGGTACCAGAGTCCCAAGTAGGACAAAAAGGCTTCTCATCAGTTTTTACCCCCAAGCCATAAGACTTCTGAACAGGTAACCAAATGGTTACCCGGACTATTTGCATTGTGTGCCCCCCCCAACCCCTCTTTTACGCTGCTGCTACTCTGTTTATCATATATGCATAGTCACTTTAACTATACATTCATGTACTGTACATAGTACCTCAATCAGCCTGACTAACCGATGTCTGTATGTAGCCTCGCTACTTTTATAGCCTCACTACTGTATATAGCCTGCCTTTTTACTGTTGTTTTATTTCTTTACTTACCTATTGTTCACCTTTTTTGCACTATTGGTTAGAGCATGTAAGTAAGCATTTCACTGTAAGGTCTACCTACACCTGTTGTATTCGGCGCACGTGACAAATAAACTTTGATTTGGTTTGATCATGGGAAAACTAGCTACTCCAATATTCACCACCCTTTAAAAAAAAAAAAATATTTGACCTTTATTTAACTAGGCAAGTCAGTTATGAACAAATTCTTACTTTCAATGACGTGCCAGGAAAATTGGGTTAACTGCTTGTTCAGGGACAGATTGACAGATTTTTACCTTGTCAGCTCGGGGATTAAATCTTGCAACCTTTCGGTTACTAGTCCAACGCTCTAACCACTAGGCTACCTGCAACCCCACTAAACGAAGACCTAACCTGGGTCCTGGACCGTCTCTAAATTCACTACATCATTGCCGTTCCTAAGCAAGCCTAACTAGACAATGACAAGAATTTGGCAGAGCGGATACACACTGCCACTCATGTACAGTAGAACCATACTTCATTTGATCTCCCTGTTGCAGGATAGCTTTCCTTCAATGCAGGACATGTAAAACTTGTAGTGTATTTGAGTTTTAAAAAGACTTCTGAAGTTTGTAATTTCCACTTAGAAACTTCAACTTCTACAACAATATCCATTAATTATAATCCACACAAAAATTCAAATTTCTTGTTGCTGCAGGATCATAACAATGTAAATCCGGGGCAGGTAATTTGAAAGTCTATCCTACTTTCTGGACTGTTATTGATGACCCTGGTCACTATTTTCAGAGCCAAGTCACTGAACTGTGAAATCTCGTTATGGTACCATATTGACCATATACAGTGGGGCAAAAAAGTATTTAGTCAGCCACCAATTGTGCAAGTTCTCCCACTTAAAAAGATGAGAGAGGCCTGTAATTTCATCATAGGTACACTTCAACTATGACAGACAAAATGAGAAACAAAATCCAGAAAATCACATTGTAGGATTTTTAATGAATTTATTTGCAAATTATGGTGGAAAATAAGTATTTGGTCACCTACAAACAAGCAAGATTTCTGGCTCTCACAGAACTTCTTCTTTAAGAGGCTCCTCTGTCCTCCACTCGTTACCTGTATTAATGGCACCTGTTTGAACTTGTTATCAGTATAAAAGACACCTGTCCACAACCTCAAACAGTCACACTCCAAACTCCACTATGGCCAAGACCAAAGAGCTGTCAAAGGACACCAGAAACAAAATTCTAGACCTGCACCAGGCTGAGAAGACTGAATCTGCAACAGGTAAGCAGCATGGTTTGAAGAAATCAACTGTGGGAGCAATTATTAGGAAATGTAAGACACACAAGACCACTGATAATCTCCCTCGATCTGGGGCTCCACGCAAGATCTCACCCCGTGGAGTCAAAATGATCACAAGAACAGTGAGCAAAAATCCCAGAACCACACGGGGGGACCTAGTGAATGACCTGCAGAGAGCTGGGACCAAAGTAACAAAGCCTACCATCAGTAACACACTACGCCGCCAGGGACTCAAATCCTGCAATGACAGACGTGTCCCCCTGCTTAAGCCAGTACATGTCCAGGCCCGTCTGAAGTTTGCTAGAGAGCATTTGGATGATCCAGAAGAAGATTGGGAGAATGCCATATGGTCAGATGAAACCAAAATATAATTTTTTGGTAAAAACTCAACTCGTCATGTTTGGAGGACAAAGAATGCTGAGTTGCATCCAAAGAACACCATACCTAATGTGAAGCATGGGGGTGGAAACATCATGCTTTGGGGCTGTTTTTCTGAAAAGGGACCAGGACGACTGATCCGTGTAAAGGAAAGAATGAATGGGGCCGTGTATCGTGAGATTTTGAGTGAAAACCTCCTTCCATCAGCAAGGGCATTGAATATGAAACGTGGCTGGATCTTTCAGCATGACAATGATCCCAAACACACTGCCCGGGCAACGAAGAAGTGGCTTCGTAAGAAGCATTTCAAGGTCCTGGAGTGGCCTAGCCAGTCTCCAGATCTCAACCCCATAGAAAATCTTTGGAGGGAGTTGAAAGTCTGTGTTGCCCAGCAACAGCTCCAAAACATCACTGCTCTAGAGGAGATCTGCATGGAGGAATGGGCCAAAATACCAGTAACAGTGTGTGAAAACATTACAGAAAACGTTTGACCTCTGTCATTGCCAACAAATGGTATATAACAAAAAGTATTGAGATAAGCTTTTGTCATTGACCAAATACTTATTTGCCACCATAATTTGCAAATAAATTCATAAAAAATCCTACAATGTGATTTTCTGGATTATTTTTCTCATTTTGTCTTTCATAGTTGAAGTGTACCTATGATGAAAATTACAGGCCTCTCTCATCTTTTTAAGTGGGAGAACTTGCACAATTGGTGGCTGACAAAATACTTTTTTTGCCCCACTGTATGTGATCTGTTAAAAAAAAATAGTGGGAATATAGGGAATAGGTTATAATTTGGGATGCAACAACATATTTTTTGGTTTGTGAATGATTTGAATTAATGATTTGAAAGGGGATGAGCAGGTAATCACAATGTCTTCCATTTTCTCATACAGACATGCCACCCATGATGGACGTAAAGGGCGAGCCAGGGCCACAAGGCAAACCTGGACCCAGAGGCCCATCTGGTCCATCAGGACTTCCGGGAAAACCAGGACTGGGAAAACCAGGTTTCAATGGCCAGCCTGGCCCTCAAGGGCCTCCAGGCTTTCCCGGCATTGGGAAGCCCGGACTTCCAGGTCTCCCAGGAAAGGGGGGCATGAAGGGGATGCCCGGGAATAATGGTGAGGTTGGGCTCAGGGGTGAACCAGGTCCCAGAGGACTTCCAGGTCAACCAGGTCTCCCCGGGCCAGCTGGCCTGTCTCTGAATGGCAAACCGGGGCTTCCCGGCGGCAGGGGCCAACCTGGGTCTCGTGGAGAACCAGGACAGAAAGGTGGACCTGGAAATCCCGGGGAGCGTGGAATCAATGGGGAGAATGGCAATGGGAAGCCAGGGATACCAGGACCCAGGGGCCCCATCGGGCTTAGGGGCCTACCAGGGCCAGCTGGTAACCCGGGTGTGGGCAAACCAGGACTGAACGGGCTTCTTGGTCCATCTGGGCCTAAAGGGGATCAGGGGCTCCCAGGAGGAATAGGAGAGCCAGGTGAGGCCGGCAATCCAGGGCTGCAAGGCCAGCCAGGACCCATTGGATTGGGCAAGCCTGGTAATGATGGATTGCCTGGAGGACCAGGTCCACTTGGGCCTAAAGGTGAGCTAGGGCTGAGGGGTTCTCCAGGGTTTCCTGGAACTCCTGGCTATGGCAAGCCTGGTCTTTCTGGGCTGAAAGGAGACACAGGCCCTTCCGGGGGACCAGGGGTACCTGGGGATAAGGGTGAGCATGGGATTGAAGGGCAGCCAGGAGACATGGGTCCAGACGGACACCCAGGACCACCAGGATTACAGGGCCCCATGGGGCTCCCAGGAAAACACGGCATGCCCGGCCTGAAGGGAGAGTTGGGTCCCCAGGGTCGTCCAGGTCTGCCAGGGTTCAGAGGGGATCAGGGTCCCGGTGGTCTGTCTGGAAAACCTGGCATTCCTGGAGACAAAGGCCCGCCGGGTCCTAATGGGGCTATCGGAAAACCAGGGCCCAAAGGTGAGGCAGGGCATATAGGCCTGCCAGGAAACCCAGGTCTTTTAGGCAATCCTGGACCAAAAGGGGAGTTTGGGTTTGTTGGGTCTCCAGGACCAAGAGGCCAGTCTGGTATCCCTGGTCTTCAGGGGCCTTCAGGGCCAATGGGGCCACAGGGTATCCCAGGTCTGAAGGGCGAATCTGGGCTGCCTGGTCTTCCAGGGCTGGGCATGCTTGGAGAAAAGGGAGTTCCTGGTCCTCAAGGTCCCCAAGGAAAACCAGGCAACTCTGGGCTTAACGGCAACCCAGGCCCACCTGGGCCACCCGGGCCCCCTGGCCCTGCAGGAAATGGCCAAACCATCGTGGCTGGGCCAACAGATTCAGAGTTGGGCGGAGGCGAGGTACCAAACGGGAGGAACCCAAAACCACAGTTTGGCCGTGCAGAGCTCTCTGCCTCCCTGGCACCAGCATTTACTGCAATCCTCACCACACCCTTCCCTCCCTCCGGGATGCCCATCAAGTTCGACAGGACCCTGTACAACGGGCAGAATGCCTACAACCCTGCCACCGGTATCTTCACCAGCCCCATGTCTGGCGTCTACTACTTTGCCTACCACATGCACGTAAAGGGACTCAATCTGTGGGTGGCGCTGTACAAAAACAATGTTCCCGCCACATACACCTACGACGAGTACAAGAAGGGCTACATGGACCAGGCGTCTGGTAGCGCCGTCCTTGAGCTGAAGGAGAACGACCAGGTGTGGATGCAGATGCCCTCGGACCAGGCTAACGGGCTCTACTCCACCGAATACATCCACTCGTCCTTCTCAGGGTTCCTGCTCTGTCCCACATAACGCCTTGCTAGTCAACTATCTCCTAGGGTAACCCCTAGTGTCCCTATATAATAACACCTGCAGCCATAACAGAATAACACCACCTGTAGAATGTTATCATCAACAACGACAGAAAAGACTCTGTGAACGAAAGACAGAAAGAGTTAAATAACAGGAGAAGGATACTTCATGCTGTGCTCTGTGTTTTTATCTCTTTCTTTCAAATGTCAGTTTTTTGGTTATTTTTTTGTTGTTGCTTATATTATTATAATTATTGTTATTGTCATAATTGTATTATTTTTATTTTGCCGTTGGCATCAATATTGCTGTTGTTTATTGGATTCAGACTTTTAAGTGCCTTACATTGTAATGCGTAAGTAACAGTTATTAGACCTACCCATGTGACTGCATATCCTACTCAAATGCTCTGATCAGTAGGATGACATCGTCGGACCCTGGGGCTCCAATTGGTTCCCCTGGCTGCAGTCACTTCCTGCACAAAAACCTCCCATTTCCTCCCGTGTGCGTGTCCTCCATTTTATGTCAAGAGCTTGCTTATTTAAATAAATATTTCACATAAAGATGTACCATTACACATACAGTATGAACAGTGTATTCAATGAACAAAATGTTCACATTTAAAAAAAATGTAGAGACCTGCTATAGGGATCGATGGATCGTTGTTTATCAGTAAGCTCTGATGTTTTGATGGTCAACTTCCAGTTGTCTGTTGGGTGATCATTTCCTGGCTCTATAAGAGGCTTGTGCTGAACGGATTGGTGCTGACAATAGAAGCTGATGGTTTTGGATTGTGGCTATTACTTGATCAAAAATAAGTAATTGGAGTATCCAACTGATTCACACAAATCACTCTTTGACAAAGCATCAATATACAAACCAGTAACCTAAAGAATTATAAATATATAGGACACATTAAATAGACAACTGAATAAATCTATAAATAAATGTGTATGTTAATCATTATATTAATAAATAAATATGTGTCAGCTAATGGACAGAAAGAATAGGCCAAATGCATTAGGATCAATGCCATGTTTCCCTGCATCGATCCATCCTGTGGCTATTCCCATTAATCACGTGCACTGCAGATCTCTTTATTACATTCTCTATGCCACACATACAGTATACCATTGACATCACTGCTTTTTGTGTCCACTAACGCCAAGGCTGTGACCGAGCAATCAATGCCCTGGGGCCTTTCACATTAACATTTAGAGTGAATATTCTGAGCGAAAGCTCATGTGAAAAGCCTCATTCCGTCTACAAACTACAAATCTTTCAGCATTTCGCAGATCGACAACTGGCTAGAGGCCATCCAACCTGTTTCTACAGAATAACCCTTTGAAGGTTCAGATCTAATCAAATGGGTGCATAGGGTGCAGTTCAAATGATCTCCTACATCTTACACAGCCCTCCCAGTATATGGTGCTATGGTGTTGAACTCATTGTGTTTATACGCGTACAGTAACAATTTCCAATCCACCGTAAACCTCACCATAACAAAGGTTAACCATTAATTTTCCATCTTTAGCTACTGTACATCGCCAACCAAAATGGTTTACCCTTTGCTCAGTTTGATGGAACATCTGATATTGCCACAGGATATTCTTAGCCGATGTCTTCTGACAGAATATGAAAGAGGGTGCACTTTCGGAAATCAGAATGCATGGATCTCCAAATGAATAAGTAAAGGGGAGAGGGAGAGAGAGAGAGAGAGAGAGAGAGAGAGAGAGAGAGAGAGAGAGAGAGAGAGAGAGAGAGAGAGAGAGAGAGAGAGAGAGAGAGAGAGAGAGAGAGAGAGAGAGAGAGAGAGGCCCGGTGGTTGTGAAATCCTGATTGCATAACAGTTAACATGGCTCTGCTATTCTGGGAGAAACGGTGGGACAAAGGTGAGAATTGTGTTTGCCATGTGAGTTTTACTGGTGCTGTGTGGAATGAGGCTGTGGGGTGCGACTGATACAGCCAGAAACACTCACACGGTGGGTGTATCTCTTCTCACTGTGTGTATCTGTCTGTCTGTTTTACACACACACACTCAACTTGCATCTGTTAAAACTTCACCTGGGTGAATTATGAACTTCAGAGACCATGGACCATGGACAGTGTTTTCTGAGTCATTTGGGAGCATGCACTTCTAGTCAATATTCCACCAGTTTGAATTGAAGATTTGATCCGGTTCAAATAGGACGTGTGTATCTTCATGGCGATTAAGTAAATGGCCCTCATAGCTTGGGAAATGTCACAACAGAAGAGAGGAATTCTGTTTGGTACAATTAGTGGGCTACATACCCACTGGCCACAGATGTCAGTTCAACATCTAGTTTTGATTTACATTTGGTTGAGTTGTCAACTAACGTTAATTCAAAGTGAAACAATGTTGATTCAACCAGTTTTTGCCCAGTCATGCAAAGATGAGAAACGGGATGGAGATGGGGGAAATGTATGCAAAGTAAAAATGATTATATTGTTGGAAAAAACATGCTAGACTTTTAAAACAAGGGGTTATTGACTAACACTGGGCAGGTTACAAATCATGAAGGTATTTTTGTGCATTAATTCTGTGAATTTGGTCGGCAAACTGATAGTAGACATGGGAGAATCTGGGATGGAATGAACGGGACAATATCTATCTTAAAGTCCTTCATCTTCCAGAAACCTTGGGCTCAAGGTTATATCATACAGTATATCACACTTCCTTATTGTAAATTCAATGTAGGGATATCATATTGTATGTTTCAAGATTTAGAGATATTAAACACTTTTATAAATGGTGGGAATACAAAGTTTAGACTACCCTGATGATATTCATGGTGAAATGAGCAGAATGTTTAGTAGCACCCATCTCTTTTCCTTTGTCTAGATTTTGAGATCTGCAACAGTACAACTTTTTATCTAGTATTAATTTGAACTTATCAACACGAATTGGAGTATTTAGAGTACTTAATAGGTAGAAAACACTTAACAGAAAAAGGCTATGTCAATAACTAAATTTGGACAAAAATGCAGATAGAAGCTCTCAAATACTCAAGAGTTCACCCTTTATTCAGACTAGAACCTGAGGCCAATATTAAATCAAAATGGGTATGCAGCCCCCCCCTCCCCCAAAAATACAAAAAAATAACATCATATGCATGTTGGATTATCGCTACAATTTTCTGCATATTAGACTAATCAAAACATACTGTATTGCTGTGCCTGAATAATTGTTCTAGACATCCTGGAGAAATGGTCATCGGTTTTGACTAAGTAGAACCTTGAGTCTCACAATCAGTATTTTAAATGTATGTAGGTCTTATGGAGGCACTTTCACTGGTCTGTTTGTGGCCCCTTTTCTCTCATCATTATCTGAACATACCTAAAGCAAAGTCTATGTGTCCTTATTGTTGTGTGAGTCTACCAGACAATTTAAGGCTTGTTTTGGTTATGTACTGTATGTTGCCTTTTTATTGCCTCATTCTTTCAGACATTTGGAATGCTGTTTTGGAGTGGAGTGGCTAGACTATAACTCTCCTTTTTTATATTCTTTGTCATAGACAATGTCACTTGGTTGCAGAGTTTGCAGTGCGTGTGCAAAAACATTTTTCTCCCAATGTACTGCCTTGATTACAAACTGACTTGTTTTCTATTCAATGATAAAAAAATACAAAATAAAAATAGTTTCTACTTTAACAAGCCTTGCTTCGGTTTTAAGGGATATTTGTTTGTTATGGTTTGGAGATAGATACAAACGGTCATTCCCATTTGCACATGACATTAATGAAGATGTATTTATACATTTGTTATAATATAACAGGAATGCCAGAACCGACCACCGAAGCATGGTAGAAATGGTATGTAACAACATTGAATGACTTAAGAGCATTTAGAACATGAAGTCAGCATTCTAGCATTGTTCCTGAAGGATTTTTTTTGTGATTTTTTGTTCATTTGTTGTGTAATGTACAATGTATCAACCTATAGGATTATTTGTCTTGTACATGGCTATTGTGTGCACTCTATGCAATAGAACTTGGGTATAAAATGCACTCTTTTAGCTAGATTTTTTTTGGTCTGCTTATACAAAATGTACAGTACTTGATTGTATTGATACCACATCAATAAATACTTTCTTGTATATTCGTGTTGCTTTTTTTTCTAGATTCCATATCCATTTGAAACACATCACATTTGGTGACAGAGAGTATTAGTAGTGTAGGCTTACTGTCTGGGCCTTAGTATAAAACCAAGGTATGAATCAACACATAGACTGCTCACAGAACAGTATGCACTATACAAATAACTATAGAAGTCACTCTGGATAATAAAGACTGTCTGCTAAATGAATATGCTGGGGGTCTACCTACCCATAGCCCTTTATTAGCATAGGCCTTGTTTTCTACAAAAACACACATCCATCACGCATGGGAAGCAAGAGCTACTACTGTTCACAGACACATCAGTTTGGCCAAAGTTGGGTGGGCTATCATCTGATTATAGCGAATGTAGATTATGTAAATCAGCTAGATCGCTGGTTAGCTAGATAATTATGCTGTCCAAACAATCTATCTAGTCTTTACTTTTTGGGTTTGTTCTGTTGCTGACATAGAGAGCTTGAGACTATAAGATTTTTTCTGCATTTTGTCAAAATGTAGTTATTAACATAGCCTTGTCCTGTTAATGTTCTCTACCTATACTACCATTCAAAGGTTTAGGGTCATTTAGAAATGTCCTTGTTTTTGAGAGAAAAGCACATTTTTTTTGTCCATTAAAATAACATCAAATTGATCAGAAATACAGTGTAGACATTGTTAATGTTGTAAATGACTATTGCAGCTGGATCAGTAGATTTTTTTATGGAATATCTACATAGGCCTATTATCAGCAACCATCACTCCTCTGTTCTAATGACACATTGTTTTAGCTAATCCAAGTTTATAATTTGAAAAGGCTAATTGATCATTAGAAAACCATTTTGCAATTACGTTAGCACAGTTGAAAACTGTTGGACTGACTAAAGAAGCAATAAAACTGGCATTCTTTAGACTAAATCAAATCAAATTTTATTTGTCACATACACATGGTTAGCAGATGTTAATGCGAGTGTAGCGAAATGCTTGTGCTTCTAGTTCCGACAATGCAGTAATAACGAACAAGTAATCTAACTAACAATTCCAAAAAACTACTGTCTTATACACAGTGTAAGGGGATAAAGAATATGTACATAAGGATATATGAATGAGTGATGGTACAGAGCAGCATAGGCAAGATACAGTAGATGATATCGAGTACAGTATATACATATGAGATGAGTATGTAAACCAAGTGGCATAGTTAAAGTGGCTAGTGATACATGTATTACATAAGGATGCAGTCGATGATATAGAGTACAGTATATACGTATGCATATGAGATGAATAATGTAGGGTAAGTAACATTATATAAGGTAGCATTGTTTAAAGTGGCTAGTGATATATTTACATCATTTCCCATCAATTCCCATTATTAAAGTGGCTGGAGTTGAGTCAGTGTCATTGACAGTGTGTTGGCAGCAGCCACTCAATGTTAGTGGTGGCTGTTTAACAGTCTGATGGCCTTGAGATAGAAGCTGTTTTTCAGTCTCTCGGTCCCAGCTTTGATGCACCTGTACTGACCTCGCCTTCTGGATGACAGCGGGGTGAACAGGCAGTGGCTCGGGTGGTTGATGTCCTTGATGATCTTTATGGCCTTCCTGTAGCATCGGGTGGTGTAGGTGTCCTGGAGGGCAGGTAGTTTGCCCCCGGTGATGCGTTGTGCAGACCTCACTACCCTCTGGAGAGCCTTACGGTTGAGGGCGGTGCAGTTGCCATACCAGGTGGTGATACAGCCCGCCAGGATGCTCTCGATTGTGCATCTGTAGAAGTTTGTGAGTGCTTTTGGTGACAAGCCGAATTTCTTCAGCCTCCTGAGGTTGAAGAGGCGCTGCTGCGCCTTCTTCACGATGCTGTCTGTGTGAGTGGACCAATTCAGTTTGTCTGTGATGTGTATGCCGAGGAACTTAAAACTTGCTACCCTCTCCACTACTGTTCCATCGATGTGGATGGGGGGTGTTCCCTCTGCTGTTTCCTGAAGTCCACAATCATCTCCTTAGTTTTGTTGACGTTGAGTGTGAGGTTATTTTCCTGACACCACACTCCGAGGGCCCTCACCTCCTCCCTGTAGGCCGTCTCGTCGTTGTTGGTAATCAAGCCTACCACTGTTGTGTCGTCCGCAAACTTGATGATTGAGTTGGAGGCGTGCGTGGCCACGCAGTCGTGGGTGAACAGGGAGTACAGGAGAGGGCTCAGAACGCACCCTTGTGGGGCCCCAGTGTTGAGGATCAGCGGGGAGGAGATGTTGTTGCCTACCCTCACCACCTGGGGGCGGCCCGTCAGGAAGTCCAGTACCCAGTTGCACAGGGCGGGGTCGAGACCCAGGGTCTCGAGCTTGATGACGAGCTTGGAGGGTACTATGGTGTTGAATGCCGAGCTGTAGTCGATGAACAGCATTCTCACATAGGTATTCCTCTTGTCCAGATGGGTTAGGGCAGTGTGCAGTGTGGTTGAGATTGCATCGTCTGTGGACCTATTTGGGCGGTAAGCAAATTGGAGTGGGTCTAGGGTGTCAGGTAGGGTGGAGGTGATATGGTCCTTGACTAGTCTCTCAAAGCACTTCATGATGACGGATGTGAGTGCTACGGGCGGTAGTCGTTTAGCTCAGTTACCTTAGCTTTCTTGGGAACAGGAACAATGGTGGCCCTCTTGAAGCATGTGGGAACAGCAGACTGGTATAGGGATTGATTGAATATGTCCGTAAACACACCGGCCAGCTGGTCTGCGCATGCTCTGAGGGCGCGGCTGGGGATGCCGTCTGGGCCTGCAGCCTTGCGAGGGTTAACACGTTTAAATGTCTTACTCACTTCGGCTGCAGTGAAGGAGAGACCGCATGTTTTCGTTGCAGGCCGTGTCAGTGGCACTGTATTGTCCTCAAAGCGGGCAAAAAAGTTATTTAGTCTGCCTGGGAGCAAGACTAGTTGAGTGTCTGGAGCATCAGCATTTGTGGGTTCGATTCCAAGCTCCAGAAACAAATAACTTTCTTCTGAAACTCATCAGGCTATTCTTGTTCTGAGAAATGAAAGCTATTCCATGTGAGAAATTGCCAAGAAACTGAAGATATTGTATAATGCTGTGTACTACTCCCTTCACAGAACAGTGCAAACTGGCTCTAACCAGAATAGAAAGAGGAGTGGGAGGCCCAGAGTGTCTAGTTTGAGAAACAGTCCTCAACTGGCAGCTTCATCAAATAGTACCCGCAAAACACCAGTCTCAACATCAGCAGTGAAGAGGTGACTCCAGGATGCTGACCTTCTAGGCAGAGTTGCAAAGAAAAGGCCATATCTTACACTGGCGAATAAAAATAAAATATTATGGTGGGCAAAAGAACACAGACTCTGGACAGAGGAACTCTGCCTAGAAGGCCAGCACCACCAGTTGCCTCTTCATTGTTGCTATTGAGACTGGTGCGAATGTGCATGTGCTAATTGAATCTCCGTTTACGGTGGCATACGTCTCCAAATACTAATGAAAAAGTATGGATTTCCCCCCAAAAAGAAAGTCATGCAACAGTCGACAAACTTAGGTAGGGCCTACACGGTAGATGTTTAAGAATGTATAGACCGCATAGCCACGAAAGAGTTGGAGGTTCATTTCAAAAACTCTAGATGGCGCTCAACTCCGTGGAGTTACAAGCAGGCCGACATCTTTTAATGACATGAACAATGTCCTGTTCAATGTGATGTTAGTTTCTCATAAGAATCCCCATAATAAAGGGACAGTTCAATCAACCTCTAGGGGGTGTGTATGTCCCACTATGAGAAAGTAAAATGGACCAAAAGAGAGGATATTTAAATTATTACACATAGAGTTACTATTACATGTTCTCTATTCATAACATGACGGTATATTTTTAATGGATGAGGTCAGTAAGCTATATGGGCACACATGTATGTGTCAGATCCTTTTATATAGCCAATCACACAAAACAAGCGATTTACCTCATCCCTTTAATGTTTGTTATATTATAACATGGGTGGACGTAGAATACAGACTTGTATCACTGGTGACCTGGCTCTGGTTCGGTCATCCAACTAGGTGGACCAAAATGACTCACCACCTCGTGAGTCGTATTGCTCATCACTTCGTTGTTGGTGATGATGAAAGGATAAACAATCCATCCACTTACAAATTTAAGCCGACTGTCTACTGCCCAACCTGAAATAAACATTATAACCTCTCGAGGACTCCAATGTAATACATGCAAAAATAGCAGATTTTATACGTTATTGTTGTTCTAAGTTATTTCAAAATCACCCCTCGGTAGAGCTCAGCTGTCATCACTGGTCTTCTTGCGTGGCAGTGACGCTAACGAGACTACCACCTTGAAAGTCCTCCCAACAGTTCTGAGAGAACGCCACTTTTGAAGAGGAACAAGAAAGAGATCTGACAGCAGTTACTGCCCTCCATCCACATTCTCCGGTATAGTCACGGGATTTCAATGTTCAACCTGCTCTTTGTAAGTAAAAACATATTTTATAAAGACTTGTTCGTATCGTTATACATTATGTCAAAAAACATATTTCTAGACAGTTCGCGGGTCAATCTTCTTGGGAAGACAGTAGCTAGCATTAGCCTGCTAACACGGGGATATGGCAGCCATTGGCTCAGCTCCTAACTAGCTAAATAACATTCGGCGAAACTGCCGAGTTGGAGAACGACATCTACGAATAATGTTGGCAAAATACCAAGGTCTGTCAAGTTAAATAAATAATGTATAGAGAACTATAATGTATAGAGAACTACTATTTCATAGTGAACATGCTACTAACCTCGTTAGCCAGCCAGCTGTCCGTTTCCTGTGTACAACTAGGTAAAGTAAGGGGGAGCAAGCAAGCAAGCTAACCACGCCAACGAACTAGCAATACAGTATATTTTGTTACTATAACGCAGTACTGTGATGTTATTTCATCTAGCTAAGCCAAGTTAGTCATTGATTAAAAAGGTGTTGTTTATACTCTGATAGCTTTATGTTCGCGTTTGTTTACGTTAAACGTTAGTTACACTAACAATAGCTAACACATTTTTCTCCAATCTAGCCAGCTAATATTTACTCGTTTGACCCACAATACAGCCCAGTGTGAACCATTTTATTTTCTGAACTGCCTTGCTTGCAGACGGCTAGTTAAAGTTAGCATAACGTTAGCAGGGTAGATGCATATAACGTTAGCTTGATGGAGAACGGGGCTAGTTAACGTTGGCTAAGGTTACACACAGCGGCCTATTTTACAAGACATGCGGATCCGTTTCTTGTGTCAATGTACTCTTTTGTCTTCGATATGAATTAGCCGACCAAGAAAGCTTGTTAGCCAACACAATTTACATGCTTGCTAATTGCTAGCCCGCTGTATTGTAATTTGAACCTGGCTTCTTCCTGCACTTGTTCCTGTTCTCATGAATCTAACTAAGGTTAGCCTGGCTACGCAGTGTTGTACTGTAAACGTTGGTGTCTGGATTGGATGTCCAGCGTTTGGTTCGGTCCAACCGTTAGCTACAGACGTTGATGTAACAAGATAACGTTACCCAAATGAACATGTCTCCTGTTGCCAAGGCCTCACACACCCAGCCGAGCGAACGGCATCAATGTCATGTGGAATCGAGATTGGATGCGAACGTAAACTGTAAAAGCTGTCGAATTTGATAACCAGGGTGGCTAAATCGAGTAACTGATGCCTTTTGAGGCATAGTTGTATTGGTCCAGGGTGCACGCATCACATTGGTCTTGAGTGCACAGTTCTTCTCGGAAGAGGGGGTCATGTCTTGTTAGCTAGTTTACACTCACGCCAACGCAATTTATTTAATACTCTTTGGTTTCTGAAACACTCAATCAACAAGTCAGAGACTAGTGAATTTGAGGAAATGCATTTAGGGAGGAAGTTGACTTGAACATATATGACTATCTAGCATGACATCAGCCATTCATGCCCCAGTCTCTTCTTTGTCAAGGTGTTTTGGTCGGTCTATTTGACGAGTGAGTGACTGACTACTACTAGCTACCATTTCTTGTGGAGTGGAAATGGGTTTTGTCTAGAAGGGATACATACATACTTTATAAAAGTTTACTTTTGGTAGCAGGTTTATGAAAACTTAAGCAGGAGATAATGATAATTAGGGTAATCTTAGGAAAAGGGTTAGGGTTAGCAAAAAAAACATGACATTAATTTGACAAAAGCTGTATCCAAGCTATACATGACCTTGGAAAGGTGAATGGCCCATGGCAGCTAACTCACACTCACTCAATGTGGGCGGATCAGTCAAAGAGTAACTAGCGTAACAGGTAAGCTTACTCATTCCTGCTTATGAGTCATAACAAGGTGACCTATTTAGCCATGAACTTGTCAAGTGTAAAGTAACCATATGTATAGATCTCTCTGAGATATCACTGGGTACAAGACCTGCTTTGTTTTTTTACTGAACATTGCTTTGACTAATTATCAAAATAGGCCTTAGAATCAAATATATCAGAAACAATATCAATTCACTGACTGTTTCCTGTAGGTCATTGTTAGCTTCTTTATTCCTTCAAGCATGTTTCGTGTTGAAAGTAGATCACTGTTAACACTGATCTGCTTTATAATAAAGTTAATTGAGGTTTGAGCCTGGAGCCAGGTGCCTGCTCTGGAAATAACCCTGCTCAGCCAGCCCACATGTTTACAGCCTGAAGCCAAGGATGACTCCTAGCCTTTGACAGTCAGGCAGGGAGGCCCTCATTCACCAGATTCCATGCTGGTATCACAGCCAACTCCCTACGTCTGTAATATGTCCCCTGCTGTATATGCTTTGGATAGAGGTTGGCCTCGGTGCATCCATGCAAAAGAGACTGTGGTCTCAGCATGACTTCCCACTCAAATAAAGGTTAAATAAATAATCCCAAATCAAAGGCATCCTGACCTATTCCCTACATTGTAAAAACATTTTGACACCCTTTTGAGAGCCACCGGTCTAGGATCATCTCACCTGCCCAAAATCTTTGTTTACACAAGCTGCGACTGAATTGTCTGTTTTGAACACAGATAGTCAAGTCTTCTCAATGCTGGATGGTACTAGACATCGCTGTCGTTCATGGTCATTTTGTGTACATTACTATTTGACCGTACAGTTGTAGCCAGAATTGCATCTTTTATTGTCAAAGTGAGTGTGTCTTTTGTATGGGAAAATCTGTTGGGTGGCGTATGTGACACATTTGGCACTTCACTAGATGGTGTGACATTTCACACTCAGAATATGGGTCCTCTATATTATCTGCATAAAGAAAGACGAGCGTGACAACAGGGGAAGTCGTCAGCCTTGGTTACCGTAACTGAGAAACCTGAGACTAGTACAGTAACATGAGGCTAGGCAAGGGTCACTTCACTGGGGGGGGGAGCTGTCTGTGTAGCTGGCATCAGGCCCAGTTTGACCACTGGGTGCCTGTGTCTGTTGAAAGGTGTGGTTGATGAGCTTGTAATGTGTTCTAGTCCAAGTGGTGTAAAATATTATTTAAATGTCTTCATACCCCTGGGGCTCTGACTGGAGTGATGGAGAGAGATCACTAACCTCTGGTCTGGTGTGTGTTGGGGGGAGGAGAGGATGCTGTGCACTCACTGCCCCTTGAAAGCCATTGCTCTCTCCCCTATGACATCCTAATCATAACTATTAATTAGATATATTAACAATATCTACATATCTGACCCTGTATCAGTAGTTACTGTTTCCCTACACCCCTTTGACACTGGGTATTATTCCTCTGTTATTGGCACTGTTTGTTGTTTATGACCCCGGTTATAAAGGGCATGGAGGGCTAGCCAGCACTGACACCTCTTCTGGATGCTGCTCCTACCTGCTTGTATAGGAATACAGGATCTTCTATTGTGATAGTGTTTACAGCAACCATCTCCCCAGTTAGACAGAATCTGGTTAAAAAAACATCATACCACTCAATAGGTAGTCTATTGTGTGCTGTCTGGCAATGGTGTTGACACATTTTGTGGACACTGGTCTAGAACCTGTGGTGATAAAATGCAGTGACTGTGTTTTAGAACAAGCCGGGTTGCTTAGACGTGGCTTTCGCTTCCATTCTCTTGTATTCAACCAGCTTATTAAAAAGCATGAGTTGTGTGGTTCCTCACAGCCTCTGTCCACAGACCATGTGCACTGACTCACTGAGGAGCAGACCTGGAGCCCGTCGGAGTAGTAGGATGATGAAAGTAATCTCCAGGAGACTGATCTAAGGTCCGTTTCTTCCTTTTTACCACCTTAAAAAACCACGTTGGGGTCTGTGGAAGCTAAGCTGATCCTAGATATTTTAAGTAAGCATTGTCTAAGCCAGAATTGCCCATAGGGGGCCTCCCGGGTGGCGCAGTGGTTAAGGGCGCTGTACTCCAGCTATGCTACCAGAGACTCTGGGTTCACGCCCAGGCTCTGTCGTAACCGGCCGCGACCGGGAGGTCCGTGGGGTGACGCACATTTGGCCTAGCGTCGTCCGGGTTAGGGAGGGGTTGGCCGGTAGGGATATTCTTGTCTCATCGCGCACCAGCGACTCCTGTGGCGGGCCGGGCACAGTGCGTGCTAACCAAGGTTGCCAGGTGCATGGTGTTTCCTCCGACACATTGGTGCAGCCGGCTTTCGGGTTGGATGCGCACTGTGTTAAGAAGCAGTGTGGCTTGGTTGGGTTGTGTATCGGAGGACACATGACTTTCAACCTTCATCTCTCCCGAGCCCATACGGGAGTCGTAGCGATGAGACAAGATAGTAGCTACTAAAAACAATTGGATACGACGAAATTGGGGAGAAAATGGGGTAAAAGGAAAAAAAAGAATTGCCCATAGGGCAGGAGCATATCTCCTGTTTCTCAAGTGAGAGGCTGCTTGATGTGCAAGTACTCCCACTGGACTGTATGCTAAGTTTTAGATCTGTGCCTACAAGCAACTTCTACCCACAATGAGCTTCTTTCTCTTCTCTATCCTTGCACCTTCTGGCGCTACGCCTCCTGCTTGTCACGTGTAAATATTTCAAAGGATCACTGCTGCTCCTCTGTGATCTCTTCTTGAGGGACAGGAGCTGGCCCTGTTGGAACTCCTTTCTGTCACCTCCCTGGAGATACCCGCCTGTCGTTATGGCAACAGGTGTTCCTTATTCTGTCTGTCTGGAGTCTTCGGTCCTCAGGTTGGGATTGCATGGGCTAGGCCAACCGCTAATGCTTTGCCTGGCCATGGATGAATGACTTGATTAGAGAGTTAGCTCAAGGCTGCTTTCTCAACGTGATTGGTCTTATAGGATTTTCATTCCAGTCAAGTTTGGGGACACCTACTCATTCAAGGGTTTTTCTTTATTTGTAGAATAATAGTGAAGACATCAACTATGAAATAACACATGCAATCATGTATTTTACAAAAGTGTTAACTTCTCTGGGATATGTGGGGCGGTAGCTTTACGGCGAAAGCACACCTTGCAATTGTTTTTTTGAACCTTTAGCCTTGTCTAAGCCAGAATTGCCCATAGGGGGCCTCCCGGGTGGCGCAGTGGTTAAGGGCGCTGTACTCCAGCTATGCTACCAGAGGCTCTGTCGTAACCGGTAACTAGGCAAGTTAAGAACAAATTCTTATTTTCAATGACTGCCTAAGAACAGTGGGTTAACTGCCTGTTCACGGGCAGAACGAGAGATTTTTACCTTGTCTGCTTGGGGATTTGAACTTGCAACCTTTCAGTCCAACACTCTAACCACTAGGCTACCCTGCCGCCCCTATGTTAGGTCAGCGCCTAGCCACAGAAAAACATACAGCCATTTTCCAACCAAGAGAGGTGTCACAACTCAGAAATAGCGTCATAAATATTCACTTACCTTTGATCTTCATTGCAATGCACTCCCACGAATCCCAGTTCCACAATAAGTTTGTTTTGTTCGATAAAGTCCATAATTTATGTCCAAATACCTCTTTTTTTTTATTTGCATTTAGTTCACAAATCCAAATTCACAAGGCGCAGGCACTTAGTTCAGACAAGTCAAAACAGTTCCATTACAGTTCATACAAACATGTCAAACGATGTATATAATCAATCTTTAGGATGTTTTTATTATAAATCTTCAATAAAATTCCAACCGGACAATTCCTTTGTCTTTAGAAATGAAAAGGAACGGAGCTCGCTCTCACGGCCGCGAATTAGCTCATGGCATTCTGCCAGACCCCTGGTTCAAACAGCTCTTATTTGCTCCCCCTTCATAGTAGAAGCCTGAAACAAGGTTCTAAAGACTGTTGACATCTAGTGGAAGCTGTAGGAAGTACAATATGACCCCATAGACACTGTATATTGGATAGGCAATCAATTGAAAAACTACAAACCTCAGATTTCCCACTTTCTGGTTGGATTTTTTTCTCAGGTTTTTGCCTGCCATATGAGTTCTGTTATACTCACAGACATCATTCAAACAGTTTTAGAAAATTCAGTGTTTTCTATCCAAATGTACTAATTATATGCATATTCTAGCTTTTGGGCCTGAGTAGTAGGCAGTTTACTCTGGGCACGTTATTCATCCAAACTACTTTTATACTGCCCCCCAGTCCCAAAGAAGTTAAACTAATCTAAATATATTTTAAAGTAGGCACCCTTTGCCTTGATGACAGCTTTGCACACTCTTGTCATTCTCTCAACCAGCTTCACCTGGAATGCTTTTCCAAAAGTCTTGAAGGAGTTCCCACATATGCTGAGCACATGTTGGCTGATTTTCCTTGACTCTGCAGTCCAACACAAACAATCACAATTGGGTTGAGGTGGGGTGATTGTGGAGGCCAGGTCATCTGATGCAGCTCTCCATCACTCTCCTTGGTCAAATAACCCTTACACAGCCTGGAAGTGTGTTGTGTCATTGTCCTGTTGATAAACAAATGATAGTCCCACTAAGCACAACCCAGATGGGATGGTGTATCACTGCAGAATGCTGTGGTAGCCATGCTGGTTAAGTGTGCCTTGAATTCTGAATAAATCGCAGTGTCACCAGCAAAGCACCCCCACACCACCACCTCCATGCTTCACCTTGGGAACCACACATGCGAAGATCATCCGTGCACCTACTCTGTGTCTCACAAAGACACAGAGGTTGGAACCAAAAATCTCAAATTTTTGGCTCATCAGACCGAAGGGCAGATTTCCACCAGTCTAATCATGTCCATTGCTCGTGTTTCTTGGCCCAAGCAAGTCTCTTCTTATTGGCATTCTTTAGTGGTGGTTTCTTTGCAGCAATTCAACCATGAAGGCCTGATTTCACGCAGTCTCCTCTGAACAGTTGATGTTGAGATGTGTCTGTTACTTGAACTCTGAAGCATTTATTTGGTCTGCAATTTCTGAGGCTGGTCACTATTGAATTTTACCTATGCAGCAGAGGTAACTCTGGGTCTTCCTTTCCTGTGGCGGTCCTCATGAGAGCTAGTTTAATCATATCACTTGATTGGTTTTTGCACCTGCACTTGAAGCAACTGTCAAAGTTCTTGAAATGTTCTGGATTGACTGACCTTCATGTCTTAAAATAATGGACTGTCATTTATTTATTTGAGCTGTTCTTGCCATAAATCAAATGATAATGACTTTGTCTTTTACCTAATAGGGCTATCTTCTGTAAACCAACCCTACCTTGTCACAACACAACTGATTGGCTCAAACGCATTAAATTCCACAAATTAACTTTAAACAAGGCACACCTGTTAATTGAAATCCATTCCAGGTGACTACCTCATGAAGCTGGTTGAGAGAATGCCAAGAGTGTGCAAAGCTGTCATCAAGCAAATTGTTGCTTCTTTGAAGAATCTCAAATATAAACTATTTTGATTGAACACTTTAGGTTACTCTATGATTCTATGTGTTTCATACTTTTGATGTCTTCACTATTAAACTACAATGTAGAATTTAGTACAAATAAAGAAACCCTGAAATGAGTAGGTGTGTCAACCTTTGACTGGTACTGTAGTTATGGTGAATCTTGGTGGTGGGAACCTAATTTAGGTTGTCACAATACCAGTATTGTGATACTCTGTGGTGTCGTGTGGCAAGGAAACAAAACATGAAACGCATTAATTTCTTGAGAAAAACAGTCCTAATGTTAGAAACAAACAGCATTATGTTGTCACATTTTGTTTAATTTTCAAACTGGGCTTCTGACCCTAGTTCGATTCCAGGCTGCATCATAACCGGCCATAATCGGGAGTCCCATAGGGCGGAGCACAATTGGCCCAGCGTCATCCGAGTTTGACCTGGGTAGGCCGTCATTGTAAATAAGAATTTATTCTTAACTGACTTGCCTAGTTAAATAAAGGTTACAAAAACAAAACTCCACAGGTTTGTCTTGGCAACGATTTTGCACATGTGCCCATGAATGTGTTCCTAGAGGAATAGCTTTGTTTATTTTATGTCTCCCTCCATGTTAATATTAAATCCTTTGGTCTAATGTGGTTATGACAATTTGTTCCAATGTTGCTTTTCCACTGAGACTTACCCCTGCCAGTAGGCTTCTAATGTTATTGTGCTTCCATCAGGAGTGTGACACTGAAGACTTGTGATGAGCAGAATCAACAGTATGTGCATCAATCAGATTTTTCAATGCCGATACCGATTTTATTGGAGGACCAAAAAAGCCGATACTGATTAATCAGCCGATTTTAAGACAAAAAAATAGAATAAAAAAATAAAATAAAATGTAATGACAATTACAGCTACTTGAATGAACACCATTATTTTAACTCATTATAATACATCAATAAAATCTATTTACCCTCAAGTAAATAATGAAACATGTTCATTTTGATTTAAATAATGCAAAAACAAGTGTTGGAGAAGAAAGTAAAAGTGCATTATGTGCCATGTAAGTTCCTTGCTCAGAACATGAGAACATATGAAAGCTGGTGGTTCCTTTTAACATGAGTCTTCAATATTCCCAGGTAAGAAGTTTTAGGTTGTATTTATTATAGGACTATTTCCCTCTATACCATTTGTATTTCATATACCTTTGACTATTGGATGTTCTAATAGGTACTTTATTATTGCCAGCCTAATCTCGGGAGTTGATAGGCTTGAAGTCATAAACAGCGCAAGGCTTGAAGCTGCTGGCAAACGCAATAAAGTGCTGTTTGAATGAATCATTACGAGCCTGCTGCTGCCTACCACCGCTCAGTCAGACTGCTCTATCAAATCATAGACTTAATTATAGTATAATAACACACAGAAATATGAGCCTTAGGTCATTAATATGGTCGAATCCGGAAACTATCATCTCGAAAACAAAACATTTATTCTTTCAGTGAAATATGGAACAGTTCCGTATTTTATCTAACGGGTGGCATCCATAAGTCTAAATATTCCTGTTACATTGCACAACCTTCAATGTAATGTCATAATTACGTAAAATTCTGGCAAATTAGTTCGCAACGAGCCAGGCGGCCCAAACTGTTGCATATACCCTGACTCTGCGTGCAACGAACGAATGCAAGAGAAGTGACACAATTTTCCTAGTTTAATATTGCCTGCTAACCTGGATTTATTTTAACTAAATATGTAGGTTTAAAAAATATATACTTCTGTGTATTGATTTTAAGGAAAGGCATCTAACCTGGAGCCAAGGCAAGGCCCTAGGAACTTTTCAGCTGCGAACTTTGGAGACTCATGTTAAAAGGAACCACCAGCTTTCATATTTTCTCATGTTCTGAGCAAGAAACTGAAACGTTAGCTTTTTTTACATGGCACATATATATATCAAATAAATATATATATATATCAAATAAATATATATATATCAAATAAATATATATATATATATATATATATATCAAATAAATATATATATATATCAAATAAATAAATAAAAATCGGGCGATTAATCGGCAACAGCTTTTTTTTTGTCCTCCAATAATCGGTGGCGGCGTTGAAAAATCATAGATCCAAAATGCTTCTGCTCTGAATCAGACAAATTGTGTACTTCAGTTGAGCTTTTCCACTCGGATGTGAAGTCATACCAATCCTATTAAAGGCCCAACACACTCTTTCAGCCTGTGTAGGACAGGACAGTGGACCTGGGCTGTAATTTCTGAGGCTGGTCACTCTAATGAACTTTTCCTTTGCAGCAGAGGTAACTCTGGGTCCCTCCATTCCCGTGGCAGTCCAAATGTTATTTGAAATTGTTACAAATACTTTTTTAGCTGGGCTTGATTGGGTTTTCCTTACACAATGGACCAATGGAGAAGTCCCAAAAGGGCAAACACAATCCACCTAGCACTCCCAGACAGTAAAGCAAACACTCAAAGCATTGGAAAGATTTGAAACAGTATTTGAATCCAGGTCTGCAGGACAGGTGTTGGGTGATCTACCTTCCCTTCCACCTTTGTCTGGCCAAGGCTTGTTAGGTGGCTTGGCCTAGGATGCTGGCCACTTTGACAACTGTGTTACTTGTGCCTCTTTCACCTTTTCACTCCCCCTTTCAGTCACTGGGTGGGGTGGTTTTCACTCCCCCTTTCAGTCACTGGGGGGGTGGGGTGGTTTCTACTCCCCCCTTCAGTCACCGGGGGCGTGGGGTGGTTTTTACTCCCTCCTTCAGTCACTGGGGGGCTGGGGTGGTTTTCATCGTGGGTTACTGAAGAACCCGGACTGAAACTCTCTGTGGTGTTTCTGCTCAGGATGGAACATGTCAACAGTAACTTGGTGTTCCATTTAAAAATGTTAGAGAATGTTCAAATTACTCCGACCTGGGCTAGGTGAATGTTCAAATTGTGACTGCTTCCCAAATTACACTATTCCCAATAAAGCACACGATTGTTGTACCATAAGAGCACTGGTCAAAAGTAGTGCCCTATAGGAAAAGTGTGCCATTTTGGACACTTGCTGTGTTTCACCAGAATGGTTTACAACACCTCCTTATTAAAATGGTACAGGACATTCTGACTTATTTAGTCTAGTCCTCCTCCACCCTTCTCTGTGGCTAGTAACTTTGTTTTGTTCTTTGTTAGCGTTTTGAATTGCCTTTGACTTGCAAATGAGAGGCTTGATTTGAATCTAGGTAAATTAAATTCCCCCAGATTAATTGGATGTGGTGTAAGGCCCCAGATCAGATAACTGTTACATGAGAAAGGCAAGCCGCTGTCTACTGAAGGGGAATGTTTGTGTCCTTGTTCTAGCTGCTACCTGAGGCTACCTTGGCAGCTGTGAAATTATGGCCTTGTACAGTACCTTGTGTTCAATTTATTACTCCGATAAACAATTAAATTACTGTAATTGGACTACATGTGATGTCAGACTAGCATTGTTGTAGTTTGATTTGTTTATGTACAATATTGCTACAGTTGAGGCTTCATGTTCGGTGTAATGTCTAGAAAGATGAGGGTATCAGAAAAACACATTTATCAGTCTGGGAAATTAAAGTGCTGGAAACATGTTGGCTCACTATTTAAAAAGATGGAGAACAACTTATAGAATGAAAAATACTGGAGTTTTGGTGCGGGTACAGTGGACTAGCACTAGCTAATGCTACCTACAGTGGCACATTTTTAAAATTAAATTCGGTAGCCATGCTTTCTGCCTTTTAACCCCGTTTCATTTCTCCTTGTCTGGCCAAAGCCTGATTTCTTTCAGCCTTTGCCAGAGAAAGAGCAGCCTCTCCCCCAAGTGCTATCGTAGGCCTTTCATCGTCATTAGGTTATCTAGCATCTCTCCCATCGTAGTGGAATAGGTTGGCTAACTGAATGGTTTTTAAGGTCGTGTTCAGACTCCACATTTTCTCTCTACTGCCTAGTTTCAAATCAACCCTAACTGTTGTCTGACTAATTTGCTATGTTGAGGTTTAGGGTGGTTTTCTGATATCTCTGTTCAAAGATTCCTTGAATATGCTGGAAATCCAGGTATCCTTCAATTGCTATTTCTGGAAAACCTGGACATTTTGGGACAGGTTACTAGAATTTTGCAACTGTTAAGGCTTTTGAGTACCTGTCCATTCTCTGTCCATGCTCTGTCCATGTTCTGCCCATGCTGTATGTTAGGTCTCTCTCTAGGGCCTGTGCTGTGGGCCAGGTGTTTACTTGTTCTAAGAGGTGTTAATAGGCCTGGCGATGGGAGGCAGGACTTGTGGTGAACCAACCACAAACCTGTGAGCTCTTCAAAGAATGCTATAGCTGGAAGCACTCACGGAATGCATACGTGTTTATGTGGAATATTTAGCGGGATAGGCTGTCCACCCCCCCAAAAAAAATCTTATTTTGTCCGTGTTCAAATACAGTACTACGCCCACGTGCAGGCTTAAGTGGTACGGGTGTTTTTAAATGCCATTGTCAAGTGTATCATGTTCTTAAGTGTGATCAGTGGTCCTGCTAATAGCTTGTTTTCTTTGCATCATTACTTGTTGCCATGCCTTAATGTAACAATGCAATCTTCTTTAATTCTTGTTGCCCGTAGCAGTGTATTTCTGATTAACATTTGGTGGCCAAGGCTCTTTTAAGGACTTGGGCAAATATTAGCTCGTTCTGACAGTAGTATCTGGCATGCTAATTAAGCTAACAGGAAGTGGTGCTAACTGGACCTTGCCCAGGGGGATGTTAAATATTTATTAGACTATTACCTGTCCTGGTTGAGACTCAGGGAGGGCAAAGTAACCCACCCTCACATCCTGCCTGAAAAGGCCTCTGGCTCATGGCTATCTTTGGTTTTAATTGTGGGTATTTATACCTCTAGACTGACTGGGATAGTGCCTGTCCCTTGTGGTAGTCTGAACCAAAATAGTCCCTAGTCTACACAAAACAGAGCTACTGATTCAGACCGACTGAATCCGATCACCACCACAACATACAGCACTGGCCCTGTGTTCCTGTGGGCGGGAGATCTCAGTAGCCTGTTTGTAGCACCTTGCATGCAGGTACACACTGCATTAGACTCTCTCGCTCTACCTTAAACATGCTGTTTTTTGTGGTTTCTTACTCGCTCTCACTCACACACGCACCCTGTTTCTAACTCGTACTCAAGTCATAATGACTTTTGTTTCGTTGTGTGTGATTAACCATTTTGAAAGAAGTTCCCAAGAAACTCAAACAAAGTGAGTTAATCACTGAACCTGATAGTGGGTTTTGACTAAGCTATAGATTTACCTTGCACGCACACTGACGTACCCACCTCAAGTACCATCTTACACCTGTTCTATAGTCCCTACCAGCCTGACTGGGACTACTTTTGGCGCAATTCCACTAGAGCAACCAAGCTGTGCCGGAACCAGAACGAACTAGCCTTGTTGGTTCTTGCCTGTTTTCCCATTTGCCATGGAACTGGAAACGGGACCAGGTTTAATTTGCTTAGTGACTATTTTAAGACGGCGGCCGATGGCGCAGTTCATCAGCGGACGTTGTGTTCCCTCTGACTATAATTGTTTTTAAGTATGGAGGAGGGAGATGCGCTAGAGGCATTAACCAGGAGTTTTGTGCCACCCTTTTAATCTTTGCTCGTGGGCAGCAATGGAACCTGAATGAAAGGAGACAGCTGAAAAGAGACAGAACTACACAGCGTAACTTATCATGCGAGGAGAGGTTCACTTCAGCCGGTTGAAAGACCATTTTACGTGTCGCAAGAAACACTCGAGGTATATGTAGCTGTTTATCTAGCTGTTGTGTATCTGTCTTTTGAGTTGTTCAAAACTTATTTGGAATGACAGCTATTACAGTTGCCTGCAGTACAGTATTACTCTTGCAGTATGCTGTGTGTGCTAGGCCTCTAGGAGGTATGTGCTGTGTATCTATTTAGCTAGCTAGCTACATAATGTGTATCAGTCTTTATGATGGATATACATTGTTCATACCTGTACCTAAGCCTACATCATGCACGGCATACTGCAAGAGTAATATTACAGGACTGCACCTTATTGCGAGTGTAATAGCTAGCTGTCCTCATTTCAATACTGCAAGAGTAATATTACAGGACTGCACCTTATTGCGAGTGTAATAGCTAGCTGTCCTCATTTCAATACTGCAAGAGTAATATTACAGGACTGCACCTTATTGCGAGTGTAATAGCTAGCTGTCCTCATTTCAATACTGCAAGAGTAATATTACAGGACTGCACCTTATTGCGAGTGTAATAGCTAGCTGTCCTCATTTCAATACTGCAAGAGTAATATTACAGGACTGCACCTTATTGCGAGTGTAATAGCTAGCTGTCCTCATTTCAATACTGCAAGATTAATTTAGAAGAGCATTCTTATGAGAAACACTTCCTGACCTAATCAGACGATGATTAATCAACTATATTACCTCCACCTATGCTATGGTGAGTTGTGTCCCATTGACAAATAAACACAATGCTTATTTTTAATTGTTTTATTTTCTCCGTCCTCTCACAGACACCCAACTCCACCAACACCCTTTGGACAACAAAGCACCTAGACAAACAACAACTCCTACTAGCATTACAAACCAAGCCTGGTCCATTAGCTCAGTGGTTTTTCCCTTTGGTTACGAAACCCCCTATCACATGATTTTACCCTTAGGGATTACTAAAGCACCAATATATTCCCTTTTTATTTTACAAGTTTATTTTTTTACCCCTTGTGATTACCCTACTACATAATTGTATCTTTTTTGTCTGACCAATGTTTTATTGTTGTTTAATAAGTGTCAATCATAGTATGCCTAATCTTTATTTCCTAAATGTAAAATTTTATTTCTGACATTTTAGAAGTTTATTGCTCCAAAATCTGTACATTATTTTCTTTGTTTAACAATAGGCTAAATTCAGTGAATAGTAATTGAAAGCCACATTCACAATGCTTTTGGTGTAGTAAAATGTACATTAGAACTTCAGCCAGTTTAGTGACATGTCTGCCGCTTGTGTCGGACATCCTTTTATGGCTTGGACAAACTGTCCAAATACAGCTATGAAGCTGTTTAAATGAGGCAATCTGGGCCATCTCAGCCGCCCTGGCTGACCTGTGCTGCACTGGCTGGCTGCTGCCTCATCTTAACACAGCTGATTTGAAGTGCTGATCCTGCTGTGTCTCCAGGTATGAGGCCTCTGCCTCCTCATGAAATTCAGGTATTCACTGGTTGTGCTCTTCCCTGAGAAAATATGTAGGAAGACGTAATGACATGTACAGTTCCGGAATGAATCCATAGCAGTCCTGCTGATCATGTCCTGGCATGCCTCAGTCTTTGAGCGGCCCAAGGAGGGAGTGCGATGAAGAAACTGGAGGTTGTGTAGAGTTCTTGGTTGTGAACTACTGTGTTAGCCTAAATGACTCCAGTAAGGCAGGGGGAGGGGCAGTCGGTAGTACAACTTCCTGTAACTGTTTGCGTATCCACATCGTGACATGATTCTCTCTGGACTCTCACCCTAGCCCAGCCAGAACAGAAACTCCAGCCAGTGAGCACTGCTACCTTCGAGTATGCTTCGGTTTGGTTATGTTGTTGAGAACAGATGGCAAATGGGCGTAAACATCTACCACTGGTGCCGAAGGTTTCATGTTGGAATCCAGCGATAGAAAGTAGTTATTTCGATTTTTGTTTTGTATCCCAAACCTTACATTAACCATTTAAGTTAATGCCTTAACTTAATAACCCTAACCTTAAATTGACTTAATACATAAACTTAACCTTAAACGCATATCTACCAAATGATGTTCCTTTTGCTTTTTCTCCTTTGCTATGTTCTTTTGCTCCCTCGTGTGGTTTTTGATCTGTTCCCCCTCTGTCACGTCCACACTCTACTCTCATGTTCCCCCTCTTCTTTATTCCCCCTCTTCTTTATTCTCCCTCTTTCACGTCCACACTCTACTCTCATGTTCCCCCTCTTCTTTATTCCCCCTCTGTCACATCCACACTATACTCTCATGTTCCCCCTCTTCTTTATTCCCCCTCTTGCTCTTTCTCTCATGTGCTCTCTGCACCACCTCTCCCTTTCTTGGTCTTGTGCACGTGCTCTTTTGCACAATCTTGCTCCTTCACGTTGTCTCGCCTGCTCTCTCCCGCCCTCTTTGGCAGTTTTATTTTTTTATCTCACTCACACCCTCCTATCTCTCACATCCCTTTTTGTTTTCTCATCTTATTTTTCACTGCTCTGTCTACTGTCCTCCATCTTGTGTAAAATGGAAATCTAAAGATCCTGTTGAGTGCATACTCCACAAAGAGAGATGAGTGTTATGTCAGTGGTGTTTGTTCTTATATGCCACTGGAATGAAGTGTACCCTCGTTGTCAGTTTCCTCCAGCCTTGGGTTGTATTCATTATGCAAAACATTTTGCAAATGAAAAATTACCATTTCTCATTGGACTAGTCGATGTAAACCCTCCCTGTTTCAAGTCCCTGTTTTTGTGTGTTTTTTGCCTAATGAATACGACCCTGTGTTGCTCTGGAGGAATAACCAGGTGAGTGAAAAGAAAGAAAAAAAACATTGGTACTAGTCTGAAAAGCCCTACTCTAGTCAATTCCTTGGCCTACCATTGTCTGTCCACAGATGAAACTGAGATCGTATTCTTGCTACAGGGTGTCTCCATATCGTTCGTGTGTGTGCCAATGCTAGTCTTATCAGAGCGCTCATGGGAATGCTCCATGTCACCTTGGCTCCATATAGTGGTTAAATGCACTGCCTGAGGGGGAAGTGTATATGGGGTCATGTGCTTGTGGTGTATATGTTAGCAGGGGGGTTGAGGAGATCAGGGAATCTGCATTTACAAACTGGTCTAAGGATGTAGCACTGTCAAGCTGTTAGCAAAGGTGTCAGCTTTTGAGAGCTGCTTATCTGTGTTAGATATTGCTGGGGTTTTTCTCTCGATCGTTGTAAGTGCCACTGGGACATGCACCTGTGTGACCTTTGAAACATTTAGGCCTAGTTCCTCATTTCGCCACTGTGAATCTAAATAAAGTAAGGTAATCAGTCTGTCTGTGTCGGTGTGGGCAGAGTGTGAGTTGGCAGGACACTTATCACCCTCTTGGCGTGTTGATCTTCTCCTTGTCCCCCAGCCCAAGGACTAACCATGCCAGGGCTCCTTTCTCCAGACAGCCAGGCACTCCCCTAGTCCCCTGGCCCAGCTCCCACACTGCCCTCCAGCTGGTCAGAGCCAGCCCAAGAGAATGATACAGAGCCACAGACACACTGCTACAGACACTCCCTCAGTCCCCACAACTGAGCATTATGCAGTTCTGATACCTGGCCCAATGTGGGAGGAAGAGTCACCGAGGTGGTGTAGTAGTGTTTGGTATTCAGTAGAATGTCAACAAATGGCTTGTGCTATTTCACTATCTAAAAGCTTGGCCTTTTCTGTTGTTTCTGGAAGATGTCCTCTATTTGCAGACCCACCTAGTTAACCGTGCGAGATCTTCAATGTTTACTTGTCATCGTGACCTAAGCCCATGTTCCCGCAGATTCCTCTAGGCTAAATCCTTAGCACAGCCAGCCTGCAAAATACATACTTATATAGGCCTATCTGTGACAAAAACCTGATGCCAAAACGCATGTGAACCGGTGGTCCCTGCATGGGTGTGTCCCAAAGTGCACCTTATTCCCTTCATGGTGCGCTACTTTGACCATGGCCCATATGGCTTGGTAAAAAATAGTGCACTATGTAGGGAATAGGGTGCCATATGGGACACAGTCTGATTCTGTGCCAGTGGCTCAGCTGGATTTGTAGCAGAGATCTGGGGGATCTGAGGAAGGGGATTAGGGCAGTGCGGTGGATATATCTATATATATATATATCTATATTTATTTATTTATTTATTTATTTAAGTTATTCAAAACCCCTGCTATTCCCACATGTTTCAGCGATGTCGGAGAGATGAGAAGGGGTTGACTATATTTCAGGTGGTTTAGTTTTTACTTCTCATGGATGTTAAGGCTATAGCCTAGTGTCTTTTAGCTTGAAATCCTAGAGAATTTATCAATTGTACATAGAGAATACATAAGAGACCTTGTCAGTTGATTAGTGTCCCATTGGAGCAGGTCTTTCCTCTCTCTCTTTAAGCTGTGCAGGCAGTCTCTCATTGGCACACATCCAGTCCCACAGCTGATTGTTTCTTGTTAATGGGACCGGTCTGTCAAACACGCAATTCACCCACTGCTTTATCTCTGACTAACATGCAAATAAAGATCAGTCCCAATATTTCACCAGTCAGTCACTTTTTGTAATTAGGCTCTTTTTCTTCTACACTGTCTGACACACACACACACACACACGGCTTCTTTGCTGTCAAATCCAACCTAGTTTTCTGAGCCAAGCTTTACAACAGAGTACAGACAAATCTGTTAATGGTTTGAGAATGGCACTGTCATGTAATGTAGTTAGTCAGCAGCCGGGTCTCCCTGGCTGCACTCCTGTCCTAGCTATCATCTGTTTGGCTTCTTTTGTTCTTTGAATCTGGGTCTCATTATCATGCTCTTTACACCACTACCCTCCCACTCTTTTCTCTCCCTCTCCTCCCTCCCCCTTTCTCTGTTCCCCTTGCCACCTCTCCCTTTCCTCTCTGTCACGGTGTGGGACATCGGTGCCAGTGGGTCTACTCTCCCTATCACGGGCCAGGCTGGCGAGCAGGGCACCAAGAGGGGACTCTCGCTCGCAATTTGGGAATATAGCCAGGGCCTTTGAGTCTCAGCCAGTAGGCCCCAGTACTGCAAGGCTACTCACTCAATGACCTTTCTCCCAGTTTAGCTTCTGTGAACAAGGGGGCTAATGTGAAGCCTAGCTGTCATTTCTCAGAATATTAATGATGGGGAAAAAATTGATAGTAACATATCGCAATATTATTTTTTGATGTTATTGTATTGATATTTGACTCAAGTATCGATTTCTGAAAGATCCTTTTGTTTTTTAATTTTTTAAAATTTTCTATCTTCCATGTATACTATATACTATCTATACAAAAGTATGAGGACAACTATAAGTTGGTGGATTCTGCTATTTCAGCCACACCCAATGCTGACAGGTGTATAAAATCAAGCATGCATGCAATCTCCATAGACAAACATTGGCAGTAGAGTGGCCTTAATGAAGAACTCAGTAACTTTCAGCTGGCACCGTCATAGGATGCCACCTTTCCAGCAAGTCAGTTAATCAAATGTCTGCCACGGGCAACTGTAAATGCTTTTATTGTGAAGTGGAAGCGTCCTGGAGCTACAATGCTCAGCCGCAAAGTGGTAGGCCACACAAGCTCACAGAACGGTACCGCTGAAGCGCGTAAAAATCCTTGGTTGCAACACTCCCTACCGCGTTCCAAACTGCCTCTGGAAGCAACGTCAGTACAATAACTGTTCATCGGGAGCTTCGTGAAATGGGTTACCTTGGCCGGAGTTGCATAAAGCTTGTTTCTATTGTACTCTGGAGTGATGAATCACGCTTCGCCATCTGGCAGTCCGATGGACGAATCCGGGTTTGGCGGATGCCAGGAAAATGCTACCTGCCCCAATGCATAGTGCCAACTAAGGTTTGGTGGAGGAATAATGGTCTAGGGCTGTGTTGATCACAATTTCGTCAGCCAGTGATAGTCATGCAGATAACTGTCGGTCTCACTGTAATTTACCGTTAATTAACATAAACACATTTAGCAACTCCTGGCTTCCACACACAGGCTACAAGCCACTGATGCAGACCTTTTGGAACATGTACGTTTTATAAAGTCTAATAAATCCATGTAATGTAGCCTACACCTTCACAATGAAGCCATTACTTTAGACGAGTCTAAAGAAGCATGACATGAAACAAAATGTGGTCTATTTCAGAAGAACAAAAAAGCTTACTCTGAGTTGTCCTGATATGACAATGCCAAATGGCTGTGGGCTACACTAGTTAATTTAACAGACAAGATTTGGCATTATTTTATAGTGATGAAGAATATTCAAATTGAACAAAGTTGAATAAAATAGATATTTCCTCAACAATTTGAAGGAGTACGTGGCTATTCTCTGAACGGTTAACAAAGAAATAGGTACTCCTATATGCTTAATTTAGTTCATGTAACTTTAGTTGTTCTATAAATGTTGGACTATATGTTTTGATTTTTAATACATTGTAAGGCTGCATGATGAGACGAAATGATTTGGAAAAAAGTCACTTGAAAGGCATGAGCTCTGCTTAGTTTTTTTTTGCGCAGGCTGTACACATTGGTCTCATTCAGAATTTGACAAGAACTTGATAATGTCTCAAATTTCAAAGGGATGGCCCCTTTGGCTGTAATGCACCCAAATAAATAATAATAATCCAAAGTCTATTTATTCACATTATAAATGCAGGAATGCGCACATAGGCTAAAATCACATATGTTCCATTAGTGGGAAAACACCATTATCAAAAGTGACCGCAAATGCGATTATGCATGTAATGCTTTTATTATAAAGGTGCATGTTTATGGTAGAAATGTTCTTCCCCAAATTTCAACTCACGCGCTGCTTATGTATGCCAGTTAGGCTCTACACCCCTTGTAAAGCGGATTAATGTGCTTAATTTGATCAAAACATATAGGCCTATAGGGTGGGCTACATGAGGTGTGCGACTATTTGAAAAAGTCATATAAAAAAAGTATTTCTTAGGCTGGGCATCATTCAAAAGTGATAATGTATAATTCACAACTGATAGGCTAATATTGTTACCCATTAGACTATTCTTGATTTAATCTAGTCTTTACATATATATTAAATAATGTGTGAAATTTGTTTGGATTTAGAATGGACCATTATCATGCACCTGTCTTCTATCCACTTAAATAGCAAATGGAGGATGCTTTTCCTCTGGTTCATTTTCATGCCAGCCAGGTAGCTATACTCCTGTTGTAAAGATAATGTGCTGAATATTAGGAAAGTTGAGAAATAAATATAGTAGGCCTTAGCCTACAGAGAGCTGATAGGATCCTCTGTTTAGTAGAAGCCATCACTCTGTTTTCTCAAATAATTACAAAGCCTATAGAAATGTTGCGCAACATCAGCTCATGGGCTCTCATGAAGTGTTTGATTCGATTTTCGAAAAACATTTGCATTGATGTCAGATTGATTAGAGGGACAATGGAGTGCTGAGTACCAGGAAGTTGGCAAGTTTGGTAGGCTACTAATGACCATCGGTCACGTGGAATTTGACTGCCTTCATGACTCGTGACCGCCGGTAACACGGTCACCGCAACAGCCATATGTTTTTCATGGTTCTTGCTAGGCCCCTTAATTCCAGTGAAGGGAAATCTTAACGCTACAGCATACAATGACATTCCAGATGATGCTGTGCTTCCGAATTTGTGGCAACAGTTTTGGGAAGTCCCTTCCTGTTTCAGTATGACAATGCCCCCATGCACAAAGCAAGGTCCATACAGAAATCTTTTCTCGAGATCGCTGTGGAAGAACTTGACTGGCCTTCACAGAGCCCTGACCTTAACTCCATCAAACACCTTTGTGATGAATTGGTACCCTCGACTGCAAGCCAGGCCTAATCGCCCAAGATCAGTGCCCGACCTCACGAATGCTCTTGTGGCTGAATGGAAGTCCCTGCAGCAATGTTCCAGCATCTAGTGGAAAGCCTTCCCAGGAGAGTGGAGCCTGTTATAGCAGCAAAGGAGGGACCAACTCCTTTGCTACCAACTGTAGGTAGCGTTAGCTAGTGCTTGTCGGCTGAACCGGCACAAAAACTCCAATATATTTAATCCTACAGCTTGTTCTCAATCTTTATAAATAGTTTGTCAACATGTTTTCAGCACGTATTTCCATGATTGCTCAACTTTTCTTGTCCCTCTGTAGCAGACAAGACACAAAGTGAGCAATATGTTTGGAACATCAAATTGCAATTACATAAACCATGTACAAAACATTAGGAACACCTTCCTAATATTGCATTGCACCCCCTTTTGCCCTCAACAGCCTCAATTTGTTGGGGCATGGACTCTACATGGTGTCAAGCATTCCACAGGGATGCTGGCCAATGTTGACTCCAATGCTTCCCACAGTTGTGTCAAGTTGGCTGGATGCCCTTTGGGCGGTGGACCATTCACACGGAGAACTGTTGAGTGTGAAAAACCCAGCAGTGTTGCAGTTCTTCACACACAAAACCCTTGTACCATGCCCTGTTCAAAAGCACTTAAATCTTTTGCCTTGCCCAGTCACCCTCAATAAGGGATCATGGCTTTCAGCTGGATTCACCTTATCAGTCTGTCATGTAAAGAGCAGGTGTTCCTGAATTGTGAGAATTGCAATACAAATGGTATTGTCACCTAAGTACCTTGATTAGATCGTATCATGTTGTCTCTGGCAATTCCCAGCCTAACAGAATACGTGTGGTTAGTATCGTGTCTGACTTTTGTAGATGTTTCTCCCAGGTTCATATACAGTAGTAGGCTAATCCGATCTCACTATCAGGTGAAGGAAAATACTTGATGTAGCTAGTTGAACAATTTCTTAGTTCTGAGTGGACTCTGTGTGTACCCAACAACATTCAGTCCAGCTGGAAAAGAAAGGGACATGTTAGTACTCACAACGGGGCTTTAGTGTATGTGTGGCAGCAGGAGAACTTCAGGATAATACTTAGCTTGTGCTGTTTTATGTTCTTCGTTAGCACTTGTTCAACAGCAGAGTTGTGTGGAGCAGCTGTGAGGCGATGCCGAATAATGATGACTGAAGTGGCCTAATTATGAAAATTGTAGGCTAGACAAAAATAATAAAGCTTTCCTAACCCAGTTGACCTGAATCTCGGCCTAAATAGGCCCCTTGTTGGCGTTTGTTTTATATGTGGGCCTAGCTGTGTTTTTCTTTTGTGTTTTTAGGTTGGCTAGTTCAGTTTTCTGGTTGAAATGAGTAGGAGTTTGACCAATTTTGAGTTATATTATAATTGTCTAGGCCTACATCTTTGTCGGCTACACAATTAGGCCTGGTAGCTGTCACTTTCCCTGTCTCACAGACGCAGTGTTCATAAAGATACTTCCTGTGTGGTAACAAACACATCGTCTTTCTGACTGATTTGGTGTGTTGGCTCTCTTCTCTCCATCTGTGCTGACAGCTGGGCACAATTGCAGAAGTTGTTGTTGTTTGCAAATATGGCTGAGTGATTTGCATGAGTTCCCGGCAGCGTTGTGAAAGCAGGGCTGGTCTGGCTTTACCACAAGGTGCCTGTTCCTCTAGCTAGTGCCACTCACTCAGAGACCGGCTTTAACTGGGGTGTGTCTCCAATAGTCTGACGATTGGCTTCCTCTCCTTGTCTTCTTTCCTCCATATTCACTGACATTAACTTGGGACTATTGAGACATGGCTAGGTGACTGTTATTAGGGAGAGAGGACCTTGACATATGTAAGTCTATGCTGACTGAATGGAAATTGATGCTAATACCACTTAGCTATGAAGGATTCTGCTTAGCTGCTGAGTGCAGTCCAACTGCTGCACACTCCTGTTTGGAGGCACTGCAAGCTGTGGGACTCACAGTTTAAAAACTGTGTTATGAGACTGTATGTAGTACAATTTGATAAGCTCAAGATTGTGGTTCATCACATAACCTTCTATTAAGTGTGATATTGTGTGAGCATTGCAATCCTGTTTCCTGACATTATAGTAGTCTGGTCTTTCTACTTCTCATTGGGATGGTCTCTGACTTCACTGGTCTGTCACACTCCACACACGTCGTATTTGGTCGCTCTCTCTGGAGTAGAGGTCGACCGATTATGATTTTTCAATTTATTATGATTTTGATTTTTCGATTTATTGGAGGACCAGAAAAAATCGATTAACCGGATGATTTTTTTTTTTTTTATATATAAAAAAAAACGTTTTATTCACATTTGTAATAATGACAATTACAACAATACTGAATGAACACTTCTTTTAACTTTATATATTACATCAATAAAATCAATTTGGCCTCAAATAAATAATGAAACATGTTCTATTTGGTTTAAATAATGCAAAAACAAAGTGTTGGAGAAGAAAGTAAAAGTGCTATGTAAGAAAGCTAACGTTTAAGTTCCTTGCTCAGAACATGAGAACATATGAAAGCTGGTAGTTCCTTTTAACATGAGTCTTCAATATTCCCAGGTAAGACGTTTTAGGTTGTAGTTATTATAGGAATTAGAGGACTATTTCTCTCTCTATGATTTGTATTTCATATACATTTGACTATTGGATGTTCTTATAAGCACTTTAGTATTGCCAGTGTAACTGTATCGCTTCCATCCCTCTCCTCGTCGCTACCTGGGCTCGAACCAGGAACACATTGACAACAGCCTCCCTCAAAGCAGCGTTACCCATGCAGAGCAAGGGGAACAACTACTCCAAGTCTCAGAGTGAGTGATGTTTGAAACGCTATTAGTGCGCACCCCGCTAACTAGCTAGCCATTTCACATCGGTTACACCAGCCTAATCTCGTGAGTTGATAGGCTTGAGGTCATAAACAGCGCAATGCTTGAAGCACAGGGAAGAGCTGCTGGCAAAAAGCACGAAAGTGCTGTTTGAATGAATGCTTACGAGCCTGCTGGTGACTACCATCGCTCAGTCAGACTGCTCTATCAAATCAGACTTAATTATACCAAAATAACACACAGAAATACGAGTCTTAGGTCATTAATATGGTCGAATCCAGAAACTATAATTTCAAAAACAAAATGTTTATTCTTTCAGTGAAATATGGAACCGTTCTGTATTTTATCTAACGGGTGGCATCCATAAGTCTAAATATTCCTGTTACATTGCACAACCTTCAATGTTACGTCATAATTACATACAATTTTGGAAAATGAGTTCGCAGTGTGCCAGGCGACCCAAACTGTTGCATATACCCTGAGTCTGCGTGCAATGAACGCAAGAGAAATGACACTATCACCTGGTTAATATTGCCTGCTAACCTTTCTTTTAGCTAAATATGCAGGTTTAAAAATATACTTCTGTGTATTGATTTTAAGAAAGGCATTGATGTTTATAATTAGGTACACGTTGGAGCAAGACAGTCCTTTTTCATGAATGCGCACCGCAGCGATTATATGCAACGCAGGACATGCTAGATAAACTAGTAATATCATCAACCATGTGTAGTTATAACTGGTGATTATGATTGATTGTTTTTTACAAGATACGTTTAATGCTAGCTACCAACTTACCTTGGCTTCTTACTGCATTTGAGTAACAGGCAGGCTCCTCGTGAGGCAGGTGGTTAGAGCCTTGGATTAGTTAACCGTAAGGTTGCAAGATTGAATCCCTGAGCTGACAAGGTAAAAATCTGTCGTTCTGCTCCTGAACAAGGCAGTTAACCCATCGTTCCTAAACCGTCATTGAAAGTAAGAATGTGTTCTTAACCGACTTGCCTCGTTAAATAATGTTGTAAAGATTTTTAAAAATGGCAGAGTCGGCGTCCAAAAATACCGATTTCCGATTGTTATGAAAAGTTGAAGTCGGCCCTAAATAATCGTCCATTCCGATTAATCAGTCGACCTCTAGGTTCGAGAGACGTTCACTTTGGCTGTGTCCCAAATAGCTCCCTATATACTGCACTACTTGGTCCTGGTCAAAAGTGGTGCCCTTAATGGTATAAGGGGGCTATTTGGGATGCAGGTGTCATCTATCTCCTCTGATCCTTCCTCTGTTGTTGACAGATCACGGAGTGGCTCTTGTTAAAAACCTCCCGTATGATATCCATCCTTTACTGAATAATTAGGAGCCGATGACCAACTGCTCTGATGTATCTCTTTTCATTTCCTCTTCTTCCTCGACCTGACACTGTTTGTCTGGTGCTGATCCATTTCCCTTTTAGATCATCATAAATATGCTTTTTGGGACTGGTAGCACTTGATCCGTAGATTAAGTTTGTTTGTCTGTGGCCGTGACATACTGCATTGTACTTTTTGGAGAAATGTCCTCTGGTCTGATGAAACAAAAGTAGAACTGTTTGGCCATAATGACCATCATATATATATATATATATATATTAGAACTGGAAATTGCCATGGACCTCACAATACGATATTACGATACTTGGGTGCGGAAAAAGGAAAAGTTTTGGTACAGCCAACTAGCACAAATTGTCAGCTGATACGATATATCGTCAAAAATAATATCCTGACATGTAACTAAATAGATTTTATTTTTCCATCACTAGTGTTTTTAGTGCTGTTTGGAGCTGGTAATTAAAGGCGTCAGGGAGAGATCTTTACCCACTGGAGAACTGGTGGCTCTTTGAAGACTGGCCCTGTTGCTGTCACCGGCTAAGGCAGGGAGATGGAAGGAAAGAGTGGGAGAGGAGTGGTTGGTGATTCTTTGAAAACTGGCCCTCTTGCACTGGGTGAGAGGAGACCAGAGGGAAGGGGAGATGGGGAGAGAAGGTTAGTTCTAGTCTCCATAGAGTAACCCTGGCTGTCATTGGCACAGAATGAGAGATTGAGTGGGTGAGGCAGGCGTCTATCTGCAGAGAGGGTGAGGCAGGCGTCTATCTGCAGAGAGGGTGAGCAGGGCAAAGTGAGTCCAGTGAATAGAGCGTCGGTGTGTCTTTTTAAAGTTGTTACCCTGTTCCTGGCACAGAGTGAATGAGTGGGCGAGACGACCGCTCTGTACCGGCGCCACGACAGACTGAGACAGACTCAAATATGAGAAGGAGGATGGGGGAGAGGTAGAGCGAGAGTCCTATGGGTAAAGGAGGCAAGACACTAGGACAATTGGGGCACCATTCTCCCAAAGAGAAGACAGAGATTTGGAGAGAATGACTGAAGTAAAGAGGAGACCTGAAGAGACTGAGCGTGGGATGAATGACTGTGTGACAGAGGGAGAGTCTCAGGTGAAAGGGGGAGCGTGGGACTGTGAAAGAGTTGGCTCGTGTGAAGCCCTGCCAACCCATAATCCTCACCTTGTGACTGCTGTGTTGTACACTGATGCTGAGGTCCAACTTTTTTTTTACTTCCCTTTTGCTCTTACACTCCACCCCATTTCTCCCCTCACCCTCCACCCCTTTTCTCACCTCATTCCTGCCCTCTCATCTAAACCTCCACCCCCTCACTTTCCCCCCTGCCCTCTCTTGGCCCTCCACCACTCTCTCTCACGCTCTGCTCTGTCGCTGTCTCTCTCTGTTTCACCTCTCCCTTGGACTCTGTCACGTTGTGTGTGTGTGAGTAGACAGTGGTAGTTAACAGCCATTTTGTGGTGACTATGTTCAGGCCCTTCAGGTGTTGGCTCAGAATCAGCTGGTTAGAGGCAAGACATTACTTGATTTGAGAGGCTCTCTTTTGAAGCCAAGAGATCATGGGTGTCTTGTGTTTGTGTGTATATCTTTATGTACAATTTTGTTTTTGTATGTTTGAGTGTGAGTGTGGCTGATAATAAATGTGGGGGTTTATAACACCTTTAGTACAAGAGTGATAATGGCTAGTTTTTAATAGGTCAAGTATTTCATGGGTCATATTTCTTCTGTGATGAGTTTACTAGTTTCCTCAACAGGTGCTTTTAGGTGTCTTTTTGCCCTGCCTTGCTAAATGGTGACTGTTTCCTTGTCTGTTTGAGTTTACCTAATCACATTTTCCCCCTTTCCCCCTCCCCCCTCTTTTGTTGGCAGTGTTTCTGTGTTGATTTGGGCCATACATATATGGCGTATGTGAGTGTCAGTGGAGACTTTTGCCAGGCACAGCACCTCGCCTTCGTGGACAAGTGAATCGTCCGCCCCCCTCGGGACTACGCTACCCAGAAGCCCCCCTGAAGCCAGCACACTGGGAATCCCGGTCTCCTCCAACGATCCCCTGGGATACCGCGTAGTCCTTGGCCAGATCGCCCAGCTCTGTCCCCTGAGCCGCCAATAAGGAAACTGCTCAGTTCTCTTCTACTTCCTGCTTTCTCTCCCAGAAGCCAATCACATACCGCTCTCCTGAATGGGGTAAAATCTGAATGTCCGATTGGATGACTCGTGGATAGTCTCCCCAATTTTTTTTATTATTTTTATTTTTACCCCACCCCTGTGGAGTCTTGTGGATTACATCATCCATATTTTTTGTTACCCCTCTTTTTTTTAAGACATCCACAGGTGTTACCATCCACATCCCCCTCCTCCCTTCGTGTTTTATTTATTTTTTTAACCTACAGAATCCTACTAGAAGTCCTTGCTGACATCTGAGCCAAAAGTAGTCATCCTTCTTGTAAGAGATTAAGTATTTTATTGTAATTGTTTTCAAAGCCGTCTCGCCAACATGAACCGCCCTGCAGCAGTGGAGATTGCCTACGAGGGCATGAGGTTCCTCATCACACACAACCCCACCAACGCCACGCTCAACAAGTTTACCGAGGTGAGGCCGCCACCTTGTGTGTGTGTGTGGCCGTTTTTGTTGCTTTTGCGTTGTCATGTAGTGTCTGCATGTATAACCTTGTCAATTCCACACTCAAGTTCACTGTGGAGTGTCATACACTTCTGACTGTATGTACGTGCATCAATAACCTCACCAAAGTAGCCTATAACAATCTCAGCTCAACCTAAAATTAAACATAAATATTTTTAGTGCAAGATATCTGTGCTGATAGTCTCTGCCTCTCTGTCTGTCTGCATGTCTCTGTCTGTCTCTCTGTGTCTCTCCCCTCTTGTCTCTGTGTCTCTCTCTGTCGGTCTCTCTCTCTGTCTCTCTCTGTCGGTCTCTCTCTCTGTCTCTCTCTGTCGGTCTCTCTCTGTGTCTCTCTCTGTCGGTCTCTCTCTCTGCCTCTCTCTGTCGGTCTCTCTCTCTGCCTCTCTCTGTCGGTCTCTCTCTCTGCCTCTCTCTGTCGGTCTCTCTCTCTGCCTCTCTCTGTCGGTCTCTCTCTCTGCCTCTCTCTGTCGGTCTCTCTCTCTGCCTCTCTCTGTCGGTCTCTCTCTCTGCCTCTCTCTCTGCCTCTCTCTCTGCCTGTCTCTCTGCCTGTCTCGGACTCTGTCTCTGTCTGTCTCAGGAGCTGAAGAAGTTTGAGGTGAGCACGCTGGTGAGAGTGTGTGACGCCACCTACGACAAGGCCCCAGTGGAGAAGGGGGGGATCGAGGTCGTGGTAAGGATTATACACACACACACTAACCTCGTCCCCAGACTTGACTTGCTAGCGCATAGAGCCTGGTAAGTGTGGGACTGTTTGGAACTTTAGGGGTGTGGATTTACTGAGTGACATGACAATCATTTCAAATTCTCAGCGAATCACACGACTGAGGCGTGGATCTAAATCGAGGTGACATTTGATTTAGATGGGACTTAATACAATGCTTCCCCCATCTATATAAGGTCCCAAAGTTGACAGTGCGAAAACCAAGCTGTCAGGTTGACGTAATTGTCCGTAAGAGCTCCGAGACAGGATTTTGTCGAGGCATAGATCTCGGGAAGAGTACAAAATCTGCAGCATTGAAGGTCCCCAAGAACACAGTGGCCTCCATCATTCTTACATTGAAGAAGTTTGGAACCACCAAGACTCTTCCTAGAGCTGGCCGCCCTGTCAAACTGAGCAATCGGTGTAGAAGGGCCTTGGTCACATACTTGTTGACTTAAATCATTGTGCAACATCATTGGTAAGCTCTGGGCATCGTCTTTCTGCTTGAAAAAGTGGATTTCTACTGGTGTGGGCGTTTTAAACGTATCGTTTTTGGGAAGCCCAATGGATTTTCTATTCAAGTTCCATTCTGAGGTGATGTGAAGCCAGATAGTCAACAGCGAGAGCCGGCTGGTGGAGGAGATTACAACCACACACACCTAGAGAGCAGAAAGAATTTCTACTGAACCGAATGCCTCCTAGGAGTTTTAGGGGAGTTGAATTTGCTGTTTTTTTCTTCCATGGAATGTCAAGTTAAACAGGTGGTTTTCCCTCTCTGGAGACCTTCCCTGTTATCTGTCTGTTTTCATTTGTCCTCAACTGTCTGCCTGCCACTGTGTGCTGAGCTAAGAGGTGGAGAAGAGAAGGAATCTCTGGCTCAGATCCACATGAATGAGGCTCCACCCAGGCCTTCTTGCTCTGTCTGTTTCTGTCTTCTGTGCCCTCTATTGTCTCTTCTCAAAGCTTAGGCTAGTATTCAGCGGTCTCACAGGTGATTTATGGAAGGCCAGAGAAACCTTGTTTGGGCGAGGAAATATCCTATCCCGTCGTTGATATGGTTTTAATACAGTGATCACCACCCCTCATCCTGGAGCATTCCTCTCCCTGTCTTCCATTGGAGTGTGGCAGTAATTATGATCACAATCCTGTTTTTATATTGTTTGAGCACCAAGACAGGAATAGCCTTGTGTAGGGTTGCGCACGGCTGTGATCTGTGCTGAGCCGTGGCAGAGACACTGGGTCAGCACGAGTATAGAGGCTCAGACGGATATACAGCGGTCAGGCTGTCTGCCAGGACACACCACACATACTACTCAGCATATCAAGCTTTCCAACTTAGACACACATGATATCGCGTAATGGACAAAGCTGCTCTAATTCTTCAATCAGGCTTTGAATTATCCTGTACTGACCTTCAGCATTGACCACTGGTTAAAATAACCCTTAGCCCCTGGTTTGATCCATGTTTCAATTTTTGTTCCTCTGCCTCTGTAGGACTGGCCCTTTGATGATGGTGCCCCGCCCCCCACCCAGATAGTGGATGACTGGCTGAACCTGCTGAAGACCAAGTTCCGAGACGAGCCTGGCTGCTGCATCGCTGTGCATTGTGTGGCGGGGCTGGGCCGGTGAGTGTGTGTGTGTGTGTGTGTTGGTAAGTGGGCCAGGTGAATGTAAGTGGTGAGATGGATGTGTGTAAGTGGGCTTAATTGTGGCTAGTGAGACCCATCTAATGACTACCGATGACGTCCGTTGGAGTATTCAGAGATTTGGTGTTATGTGCTTTTTGGCCACTAAAATGTTATCTGGAAGACCATTTTAATTTCCTTTGACTAGTGTTCCATTTGTACATGTGCATTTGCGGCAGACAAAAAAAAAAAAAACAAGCCAAGCATCACAGTTCTTCTCCCTAAATTCCCTTTCTCCTCTCTCATTCACTTAATTGCGACCACTCTCTCACACGGGTGCGCAAAATCTCCCGTTAGACCTACAGCAAAATTCTAAATGGACTGGTTGATAGACGAAAGAAATGATGCGTTTCAACAACGAGCTACAGTTTTTGAATAATTGTCCTGTCTACTTTCCGCTTTGGCTACTTTGCGAACTGCTTGTGCCATTTTGAATTGGTTAGACTTTAACATACAGGTTCCACACTGAGAATACACAAAAATATTTGTTTGATAAAGACCGAACAATTTAAATTATACAATGTTTTTTCTCCCCAATTTAGATCTTGTCTCATCGCTGCAATTCCCCAACTTGCTCGTGAGGTAAAGGTTGAGTCATGGGTCCTCCAAAACAACCCACCAAACCACGCTTCTTAACATCCACCCGCTTAACCCGGAAGCCAGCTGCACCAATGTGTCAGAGGAAACACCGTTCAACTGACTACCGAAATCAGCATGCAGGCGTCCAGCCCGCCACAAGGAGTCGCTAGAGCACGTTGAGCCACGTAAAGCTCCCCCGGCCAAACCCTCCCCTAACCCGGACGACACTGTAACAATTGTGCGCCGCCCTCTGGGGCTCCCGATCACTTCCGTTTGTGATTCAGCCTGGGATTGAACCCGGGTCTGTAGTGACGCCTGGTCTGTAGACCGCTGTGCCACTCGGGAGGCCCAACAGAGTGAATTTTCATCAGAATTATTAAGCCTAGACCTACTCAGCAAACAGATGTTGTGGTCAGAATTCATCACTATGTAGTGTTCAATGTGGAATTGTTCATCCATTTTGAAAATCCAAACAAATAAAAGGCAGAATAAATCAAACGTCTGCAATATTGAAAATGAGACCGTTTTTTCAGGGTTATAAAACTAAATCTATTTCAACTCACCAAATTGAGTCTCATTTCAAGTGATCACTGTTTGAGAATAACTGTTTGAGATGCGCATCACTTTGCAGTGGCAATTTTTTACATTTAGAGAGATATTCTGTTCCATTTTATTCTGTTAGTACATTTTTTTTGTTTTCTTTTACTATAAAATGGGTGTCTTGGCTGATGGGCTCTGGAAATAAAAGTGTCTTGTCTGCTGAATTAACAAAGCCATTGCACAGCCATGGGCTTCCACAAGCAAGCGTCACTGCTGAAGTTACTAAACCCCGCGCGCGCACTGCGTTAGGTTACATCTTATTTTTACAATCACTATAGAATAAACTAGACAAGCTCCATTTGGGACTATCCTATCAACGGGACCTGAAACTGTAATATCTTATGTTTTCTCGAAGTTGTGGCTGAACACGGACACATCTAGCTTAGTTTTTTTTTAATGCATTGTCAAGACTGAATGGTTAACAGCTGGTGTGTGATATCTAATGCTAAGGAAGTTTAAAGGTTTTGCTCGCCTGATCTGGAATACCTCATGATAAACTGCAGACCATACTATTTCCCAGTTTTCATCCTATATTTTTTGTAGCTTCATATTTACCGACACAAACCAATGCTGGCACGGAGACCGCACTCAACGAGCTGTATTGGGCCGGAAGCAAACAAGAAAATGCAGTTTTTGCAAGTCGGTTAGAACATCTACTTTATACATGATACAAGTCATTTTTCCAACAATTGTTTACAGATTATTTCACTTATTCACTGTGTAACAATTCCAGTGGGTCAGAAGTTTACATACACTAATTTGACTGTGCCTTTAAACAGCTTGGAAAATTCCAGAAAATGATGTCATGGCTTTAGAAGCTTCTGATAGGCTAATTGACATCATTTGAGTCATTTGAAGGTGTACCTGTGGATGTATTTCAAGTCCTACCTTCAAACTCCGTGCCTCTTTGCTTGACATCATGGGAAAATCAAAAGACCTCAAAAAAATTGTAGACCTTCACAAGTATGGTTCATCCTTGGGAGCAATTTCCAAACGCCTGAAGGTACCACGTTCATCTGTACAAACAATAGCACGCAAGTATAAACACTATGGGACCACGCAGCCGTCATACCACTCAGGAAGGAGACGCGTTCTGTCTCCTAGAAATTAACGTACATTGGTGAGAAAAGTGCAAATCAATCCCAGAACAACAGCAAAAGACCTTGTGAAGATGCTGGAGGGAACAGGTACAAAGTATCTATATCCACAGTAAAATTAGTTTTATATCAACATAACCTGAAAGGCCGCTCAGCAAGGTCACTGCTCCAAACCGCCATAAAAAAGCCAGACTACGGTTTGCAACTGCACATGGGGACAAAGATCATACTTTTTGGAGAAATGTCCTCTGGTCTGATGAAATAAAAATATAACTGTTTGGCCATAATGACCATCGTTATGTTTGGAGGAAAAGGGGGGACGCTTGCAAGCCGAAGAACACCATCCCAACTGTTAAGCACGGGGGTGATGGCATCATGTTGTGGGGGTGCTTTGCTGCAGGAGGGACTGGTGCACTTCTCAAAATAGATGGCATCACGAGGAGGGAAAATATGTGGATATATTGAAGCAACATCTCAAGACATCAGTCAGGAAGTTAAAGCTTGGTCGCAAATCGACAATGACCTCAAGCATACTTCCAAAGTTGTGGCAAAATGGCTTAAGGACAACAAAGTCAAGGTATTGGAGTGGCCATCATAAAGCCCTGACCTCAATCCTATAGAACATTTGTGGGCAGAACTGAAAAAGCGTGCACAAGCAAGGAGGCCTACAAACCTGACTCCGTTACACTAGCTCTGTCAGGAGGAATGGGCCAATATTCACCCAACTTATTGTGGGAAGCATGTTGAAGGCTACCCAAAACGTTTGATCCAAGTTAAACAATGTAAAGGCAATGCTACCAAATACTGATATAGTGTATGTAAACTTCTTACCCACTGGGAATGTGATGAAAGAAATAAAAGCTGAAATCATTTTCTCTACTATTATTCTGACATTTCACATTCTTAAAATAAAGTGGTGATCCTAACTGACCTAAGCTAGTGAATTTTTACTAGGATTAAATGTCAGGAATTGTGAAAAACCGAGTTTAAATGTATTTGGCTAAGGTGTATGTGAACTTCCGACTTCAACTGTATTTTGTATCCGTCTCAAAACCCACACAAGAATGCCTTGTCTGCTGAGTTTTGACACTCCAGGCCGTCTGTCTGGGAATTGAAAGTTTTATTATTTTTTATTCCTGGTGAGTGAAGGTTCGCTTACAGTAACACACTTATTGCAATTTCACTGAGTGTGTGTGTGGGCCTGGGGTGTGATCTTGATGCCCCAGCGGGGTTGCAGTGAACCCAGTAACCCCCATGTGTTTCCCAGGCCAATTTCCCAGCTTTGGAGTATACCCTCACCCCACCCTCCCTACTGCCCACATAACCATGACACTGCATGCATACTGGTGTTTATCTCTCTCTCCTCTGTCTCCTGTAGAGCTCCAGTCCTGGTGGCCTTAGCTCTGATTGAGACCGGGATGAAGTATGAGGATGCGGTGCAGTTCATACGACAGTAAGCACTACTTTAGCTTTCACACGACAGTAAACACAACTTTAACTTTCACACTGGCGGGGGGAACCGATGTTTCTGTGCTGTGGAACCTGTATTGTCATGTATTCTCTTTATTAGTTTGTTGGGAACATTGATTCATGTGGTTGTTGTTACTGTTCTGCTATGTTCGACCATACAAGACCACATTATTGTTATTTATCTCACCTCCTCTCTTCCTCAGGAAGAGACGTGGAGCTTTCAACTCCAAACAGCTACTTTACCTGGAGAAGTACAGACCCAAGATGCGTCTGCGGTTCAAGGATGCCAACGGCCACAACTGCTGCGTCCAATAGTGTGTGTGTGTGTGCAGCCTCTCCATCAAACAACATTATTCCAACCAATGGGAGATAAAACAACGAGAGAAGGCGATCAGTAATTAATGTGATTTGTTAACACTGAGACATGGCTAATTGATCACAGAATTGATGACCTAATGAGCGAATGATTCCATTTTAATGAATGCAAATCTAAAGGTCTGAACCAATGAAGGAAAAGGTCAAAGCACACAGACGCCTCCGAGTTATCGTTGCCCAATCATGGGCCTAGAATTTCTTTGAGTCCTAAATTTTTATTTTCAGTCTTGAATCATGGGATAGCTTTTCCTTCTTTTTTTTTTACACACATGTACATGGAAGTTTAACGATGGTGATAAAAAAATATCCGAAAATGTTAAGGTATCGATTGATCATTTGTTTATTTTTCTGATGATATTAATTATGCCACGGGTTATTTTTTATTACACCTTTATTTAACTAGGCAAGTCAGTTAAGAACAAATTCTTATTTACAATGACGGCCAATCCCGGATGACGCTTGGCCATTGTGCACCGCCCTGTGGGACTCCAAAACACAACCGGTTGTGATACAGCCTGGAATAAAACCAGGGTGTCTATAGTGACGCCTCTAGCACTGAGATGCAGTGCCTTAGACCACTGCACTTTTTAATAAAAATAAATGTTTTTTACCCTTTTAGCACATTACAATATTATTCTGTTTAGGACTAAAAATAACAGTCCATTTGGATTATTGAGGTATTTTTGTACAACACAAAATCTCCCAAAAGTTCTCCCAAAAAATGCAGTAATGTTTCCCGCCCCCTCTCGCTTCTAGTCACTTTTTAATTACGGGGTTGGCTAGGTTTGAAATATTATGTCCGCTGTATTTATTTACTGGCTATAACTCGCAGGCCAATCTGGATTTTGGTTGGGGCAAGGACTATTTTCAGGTTCTTATTGTCTTTTTTTGTTTTTTTTGCCATCTTTTAACTTTATTTTTATTTTTTATTTGTTTTACCTCACAGGAGTGCAATATTCAGTCCACCTCGGAAAAGCCCCCAAACCCCCAATGACCGTCCTGCACACACACACACACACACACACACACACCCATAGAGACAGTTTCACAGGAAGACACTTGGCTAGTCTTACTGTAGGTACTTTTTTCCATTCATCAATGCTGCTTACTGGGTTTACAATAAGACTTCCTTACAATGACTGCACACGCACACACACAGATGCACAAACACACACTCTCAATGATACAACTGTTAATCCCTACTCTGAAGGAAAGTAGGTGGAAAAGAAAGCAAATGGTCAGTTATTTTATCATTGTACCCATTTTGAAGACATTCCTATTGGTTTTAAGATAAATAAAGACATTTAAATAAGATTTAAACTTGTATGATATTTCATGGTTTCTCACCTTTTCCATTGTTATTTTAGATTATTTGAAATGACAGCCTATTTTTTGGTGTGCTGCATGTCTTGTGCCTCGCCCACAAACAATTATGTGATGAGGAATTGCTGAGTCTCAAGATACACTGAACAAAAATATAAACGCAACAATTTCAAAGATTTGACTGATTTTATAGTTCACATAAGCACATCAGTTAGTTTAAATAAATTCATAAGATATAATAAAAAGGTAGGGGCGTGGATCAGAAAACCAGTCTGTGCCTGGTGTGACTACCCATGCTTCATGCAGCGTGACACATCTCCTTGCATATAGTTCATCAAGCTGTTGATTATAGCCTATGGAATGTCCCACTTCTCTTCAATGGCTTTGCAAAGTTGCTGAATATTGTCCGGAACTGGAACACACTGTACAGTACATGTTGATCCAGAGCATCGTAAACATGCTCAATGGGTGACATGTCTAGTGAGTATGCAGGCCATGGGAAAAACTGGGACGTTTCCAGGAATAGTGTACAGATCCTTTTGACACTTGGCCATGCATTATCCTGTGTTGAGGATGAATGGCACGACAGTGGCCCCTCAGGATCTTGTCACTATATCTGTGCATTCAAATTGCTATCGATTTAAAATGCAGTTGTGTTTGTTGTCTGTAGCTTATGCTTGTCCATACCATAACCCCACCGCCATCATGGGGCACTCTGTTCACAACGTTGACATCATGCGATCTCCCAGGTACAGTTAAAGCCAGGATTCATCTGTGAAGAGAACTTTTCAAGTGTCCATAGAAGGTGAGCATTTGCCCACAAAAGTTGTTTATGAAGCCGAACTACAGTCAGGCAGGTCAAGACCCTTGTGAGGACGATAAGCTCTGACAGTTTGTGCAGAAGTTCTTCAGTTGCGCAAACCTACAGTTTAATCAGCTGTCCAGGTGGCTGGTCTCAGACCATCCTGCAGGTGAAAAAGCTGCATATGGAGGTCCTGGGCTGGCGTGGTCTGTGGTTGAGTCCGGTTGGATGTACGACCAAATTCTCTACAAACAACGTTGGAGCTGGTTTATGGTAGAAAAATGAACATGACATTTATCTGGCAACAGCTCTGGTGGACATTCCTGCAGTCCGCATTCTAATTTCGTTCACCCTCAACCTGAGACATCTGTGGCGTTGAGATAAAAACAGCATTTTAGAGTGTGTTTTTATCACCCCAGGACAAGGTGTATCTGTGTAATGATCATCCTGTTCAAGCTGCTTCTTGATATGCCACACCTGTCAAGTGGATGGAGTATCTTGGAAAAGGAGAAACACTTTCTGTCCATGGTATATCCAGTATATGTAAGGTGCATTCAGAAAGTATTCAGACCCCTTCACTTTTTCCACATTTTATGTTATTAACATCAATCTACACACAATATACCCAATAATGACAGAAAAAAATGGTTATTGAGATATTTGTATAACTTAAACTGATATCACATTTACCTAAGTATTCAGACCCTCAGTACTTTGTTGAAGCAACTTTGGCAGCGATTACAGCCCAGAGTCTTCTTGGGTATGATGCTATATGCTTGGCACACCTGTATTTGGGGTGTTTCTCCCATTCTTTGCAGATCCTCTCAAGCTCTGTCAGGTTGGATGGGGAGCGTCAATGCACAGCTATTTTCAGGTCTCTCCGATCGGGTTCAATTCCAGGCTGTGGCATGGACATTGAGACTTGTTCCAAAGCCACACCTGTGTTGGCTTGGTTGTGTGCTTAGTGTCGTTGTCCTGGTGGAAGATGAACCTTCGCCCTAGTATGAGGTCCTGAGTGCTCTGGAGCAGGTTTTCATCAAGGATGTCTCTACTTTGCTTCGTTCATCTTTCCTTTGATCCTTTTGGCAAACTCCAAGCGGTCTGTCATGCCCTTTACTGAGGAGTGGCTACCGTTTGGCCCTCCAGCATAAAGGCCTGATTGGTGGAGTGCTGCAGAGATGGTTGTCCTTCTGGAAGGTTCTCACATCTCCACATCTCCAGTACTCTGGAGCTCTGTCAGTGACCATTGTGTTGTTGGTCATCTCCCTGACCAAGGCCCTTTTCCCCCAATTGCTCAGTTTGGCCAGGCGGCCAGCTCTTCGGAGAGTTTTGGTGGTTCCAAACTTCTTGCATTTAAGATTTTTTGAGGGACCTTTTAATGCTACGGAAATGTTTTGGTACCCTTTCCCAGATCTGTGTCTCGACACAATCCTGTCTGGGAGCTCCATGGACAATTTCTTCAACCTCATGGCTTGGTTTTTGCTCTGACATGCGCTGTCAACTGTAGGACCTTTTATAGACAGGTCTGCCTTTCCAAATCATGTCCAATCTATTGAATTTACCACAGGTGGACTCCCAAGTTGTCAAAACATCTCAAGAATGATCAATGGAAACAGGATGTACTTGAGCTCAATCTTGAGTCTCATAGCATAGGGTCTGAATACTTAAGTAATGTATTTCTGTTTATTACATTTGCAAAATGTCTAAACCTGTTTTTGCATTGTCATTATGGGGTATAGTGTGTGTGTGTAGATGAGGAAAAACATGTATTTAATCCATTTTTGAATAAGGCATAACAATGTGAAGATGTCTCAGTTTCTGAATGCACTGTATGTTAAAGGTTAGGGTTCAGAATCTATTTATTAAATTTAACATTTTATTTAACTAGGCAAGTCAGTTAAGAAAAAAATCTTATTTACAATGACGGCCTACCGGGAAACTGCCTTGTTCAGGGGCAGAACGACAGAGCTTTACCTTGTCAGCTCTGGGATTCGAGCCAGAAACCTTTTGGTTACTGGCCCAACTCTCTAACCACTAGGCTACCTGTCACCCCATTAAAGAAGTATATTTGGGAGTGTTTGCATCTCATGTAGAAGTTACCTGAAGTTGGGAAAGGGAATGTAACAAGTGATATTTTGACTTTTCTGCCACTGATATCAATGGGCCATACGCCCTCTGGTGTTTGTACGATGAATTGCCAACAGTGCATTGTAGATGAACAGGCTACGAATTAGGATCTACCAGCTCAATAACCATGAACAAATTACTATTTAATAATGAATTAATCCTACTGATGGATATTTCTTTGATATGCCTGACGATAGTTACATCTTAAAACATTTTATAGATAGCTTTATTCATGACCAGCATTGTTCTTAATGACCTGCATTGTTCTTTATGACCTGCAACAACTGAGGGTAGATTATTCATTAATGTCACGTCCACCACCACCTTTGTCTAGGCTTTATCACGTCCTTTTGAACTATAATGGCTTAATGGTCCACGTGTCATTCTGACCTCGTTTGGCCTCATCTTCTGTTTGTGATAGCTTAATCATTAAATGCACCATTAACCATTTTTCTCCTGGTATTTCCCAGGCTCTCCATGTGCACGTGTGTCCTTGTCCCCGGAAATGCCGGTGAGTCACCACGGGGAGTGCACGGGTCACCTGCTGAAGATAACGGTAGAGTGAGTCATCACTTCAGCACTCACTGCAAGCAGAGACCGACAGAGATATAATCGGACGCGGCAGCACCCCCTGCTGCTCAGAGGCTGAACAATTTACACAAGATCATGAATAATAGTTTAGGACTGTTTTTGTTAATCATTTATGGAAAAGCTTAAAATAAAGGTTAAAATCTGGGCATGTGACACGATTAAATTAAACACAGCGCCCTAATAACAGTATAGTAGTAGTGAGCCACTGGACCTCTACAGGCTTTGCAATGTGTGAAGCAGTAATGAAATCCAAAGGTAGCCTATTCTAGCATTGAATTTATGGCATCCCATTCTCGTCATAAAGTTACGTGGTTTATTTAAACTACAAGCACCAGTTCCATAAAACTATTCAGAGGTGGAAACAGAGGTGGAACTTTCTGTGTGAATTAACGGGAATATATGCAAATTAATACAATTTAAAAGTAAAAGTTTTTTGCATTGGATATATTTACCATATCATATGGTATGGTATGGATATCATATCATATGGAGACATTTTACCTTATAAGTAGACATAATTGCAAATGATTAAATCCTTAAAATAGAAATTTAAAAAACTATTTAGTTACGAATTGAACTTTGAGTTGACTCTTCACATGGGATGATTTCACTGAACAACAAAATAAATGGAATATTGAATGATCCCCAATGATCCATCGCATCTCCCAAAAACATTTTCAACATACATTACATCGGTAAAAATATAGTCTAGAAACTAAAGCTTTGGTTGTCTTCCTCTCAGGCTTTCATGTCTTCTCACTGACCTCAATGTCCACCACTTGAACATCAGACTCTGAGGCCTTATCTTCACTGTCACTTTTCCAACCTTGTTGAGAATGGCTCATTTTCAGGCTAAAAAAAAGCCTACATTTTCCCAGATGGCCACCAATTTTTCAACCCTTGTATTGGTCAGCCTGTTGCGTGCTTTGTGTGTGTGTTCCAAAACAAGGACCAGTTGCGCTCTGAGGCAGCTGATGTTGGTGGGATTTGGAGGATGATGGAGGCAACAGGGCAAAAGAGCATCAGATCCACCAGGTGGCTGATGAGATATGCCATACTGCATCTCCATCCTAAAGCCCTTGCTTGGAAGTGAAACCAAATAAAGGACTGAAATGACCAAGTCTCTCTATATGGCATCTCCCCTTTAATTCCCATTGACATAACAGTGTATGAATATAGACCACCGCTTTAATCCCCATTGACATAGAAGTGTGTGAATATAGATCACCTACCCTTTAATATAGCAGTGTGTGCATATAGAGCACCTCCCCTTTAATTCCCATTGACATAGCAGTGTCTTAATATAGACCACTTTAATCCCCATTGACATAGCAGTGTGTGCATATAGATCACCTCCCCTTTAATCCCTTTATAGATTCCATATACATTTAGTTGCATTTTGTATTATACCACATAAAATGCCAACAGCAGAACCCAAGCTGAACTCAACCTAATGGGAACAGGTCTGCTGCACAGCAAATTACCATATGCCTCAACAGGACTAGGAGTTTTTCCTGATGTAAATTACCATGAGTACAAATAGGACTTGGAGTTTGTCCTGAGGTAAATGTGGAGACCACAATGTAGAGACCAGTGTGTCTGTTGTCCCTTGTGTCTGTGCTCTTGTAGAATACTGGTTGAGGAGTAGAGATGATGTAGTTAATTATTTCTTGCCCACCAACAGTCGGCCACCCATCAGAGATGATTGCTATACAGTCTTGAACTCTGTTGAACTCTGCATCCATCAAATAATCAGATAAAGCATGTCTGGTTGGAGGGGTGTATCCTGGGCGAAGAACATTCAGAACTTCCAATACACAGCTCGAGCAAGACATTCATTGGCTGACTACGTTCCGCCATTGAGTCAAAAACACTTCTGATTCCAGGAGGACCATGAGCTGTTGCTATCGATAAGGTGATTGATACATAATTTTCACCTCGAATATAAGTAGAGGGATTTTTATCAGAGGTTGCTTGTTGTGAGTGCTGATGAAACTTTATGCACTTGGCCAGATGATTCTGCATCGTTGTTGCATTATTCACATATGATTTGGCACAGTATTTGCAAATGTACACAGCTTTTCCTTCTACATTAGCTGTAGTGAAATGTCTCCACACATCAGATAGTGCCCGTGGCATTTTCCTGTAAAGATTTTTTTTTTTATGTTTAAAAATAATACAATTTCAAAGAACAGATAAATAGTTAAGCAGTTGTATCTTACAAAGGAGTTGTTTAATCTGTTTTAAAATTTAACATGTATGGAAACAGGTGAATTAACACTCAGTTAGCAGGCTCAAGCAATCTAAAACCCACATGGAAGCAAAAACTTACTAGCAGAAATTGTTAACAAGTTAGAAATTATTTGAACACTTTGCTGTAGGCTACTATTTACTAGTTAACAAAAAATCATGAATGTCATAAAATATAGTCACCCCACCCAGTATTGTAATCAAAACCTACCAGAAAGCAGAAAGCATGTAGTCCTTGGCTTAGACAGTGTAGTGGTGTGGGCTCAAAAGCATCTCATTAGTGTGTAAGATCTTGAGAATCAGCTTTACATGTGATGGAAGAATGCACTGTGCATGCAGAGGGTTGCAAATCCATTGAATTGGGGATATTTTAACCAAAATATGCCACAGGACCTAGAATTGCCTTGTCTATCCCACAAAAAAAGGTTCACTGTTAAGCACATTTTTTTCATGAATTTAAGCAAAATTCCCCAAATTCCCGGGCTTAACTTCCCATGGAAAATTTCCGGAAAGTTTCCGACCCTTTGCAACCCTAATCCCAACATATCCTATGGCTTTCATTTTTCTGAAATGGACAATCTGCAGTTGCTACATACCTTTTTTATGCTTAAATTAATGACATGTACCTGTTGATTCTTGAAGAATATAACAAATGCCTCATGTGCTTAGTTTAACTGTAGCGCCCCATCAGAATCCAAAATATAATATTGTTTAACTCCATTGTTTGTTAACAAAGTAAATGTAAACCAACACAAAAATTAACAAAAATCCTTGTGTCCATAGCTCTGTCTATGTATTTGAGAGTGGTTACATTTCGCCAACCCAATCACTCAGTGCCACGATCGTCTGAATGAATGGACCAAGGCGCAGCGTACTTAGAGCTCCACATGTTTAATAGATATGCAACTCACCAAAAACAATACAGACGCAAACAAAATGTGACATTCTGGGCTGCTCACAGGCAGGTACACAAAAACAATATCCCACCAAAAACAGGTGGGAAAAGGCTGCCTAAATATGACCCCCAATCAGAGACAACAATAGACAGCTGCCTCTGATTGGGAACCATACCAGGCCAACAAGGAAATAGAAAAAATAGATTGCCCACCCTAGTCACACCCTGACCTAACCAAATAGAGAATTAAAAGGATCTCTAAGGTCAGGGCGTGACACTCCGATTTTATCGAAATGGGGAAGGGGTATGCTTTGGTATTGTTTCAACTGCTGATGGCTGCTTTAACAAAAAGGTCCTGATCAAGTATAGTGTTACATACACACAGTGTTTATAATTAGCCTAATTGTAATTTGTAACATATCATACAGAATGGGATATGGACATCCACAAATTAATACATACCATACGAAGCGTAACATATCATACTAAATGGAGTCTCTCGGATTTACTGAATAATATGAAATGCTCTGAGAACAGTTTGCAGCCCAGTGCCATTGTGAATCCGTCCTGCCTCTTTAAAAATGCATGCTCGCTGTAGGCTTCTTTCCCTTAATGAGGTGTGTGTCTGAAATATTTGATAGCCTCTTCATCATTTGAAAAACAAATACGTTTATTGTCATCAATATTTTATGCAGGAAATGAATATATGTAAAACACATAGATGAATTAGTCTGTTTTGATCAATTGTTTCTGTCTAATGCACTCTGAGTACTTCCGCAGTATAACTAACTCCCTGCAGGCTAAACTCACACATTTCATTCGCTGGTGCTGCAGAGCAAAACCATTTAATTTTTAAAGCATGTTTTAGCATCTTTAAAGCCAGACTCCATACAGTCCAAATTTAAATGATCAGTTTACTCATACTGGGGGTAAATATGAATATATCGTAAAATTGTTGCTCTAAAAGGGGAAATAATATATACACAAAGAGACTATAGTGAGATGATTATACACACTTACATTATTAGGATGAATGATGTAGAGATGTCAATGCTTTTCAACTTTGGCTTATTATGTCTATTGTCTGGCTTCCCTAGACATGCAATACATCCTTTCTAATGAAACCAAATAAAGGATCGAAATGACCAAGTCTCTTGACATGGCATCTCCCCTTTAATCCCCATTGACATAGCAGTGTATGAATATAGATCACCTCCCCTTTAATCTCCATTGACATAGCAGTGTATGAATATAGATCACCTCCTCTTTAATCCCCATTGACATAGCAGTGTGTGAATATAGATCCCCTCCCCTTTAATCTCCATTGACATAGCAGTGTGTGTATATAGATCACCTGCCCTTTAGTCCCCATTGACACAGCAGTGTGTGAATATAGATCACCTCCCCTTTAATCCCCATTGACATAGCAGTGTGTGTATATAGATCACCTCCCCTTTATCCCCATTGAAATATCAGTGTGTGAATATAGATCACCTCCCCTTTAATCCCCATTGACATAGCAGTGTGTGAATATAGATCACCTCCACTTTAATCTCCATTGACATAGCAGTGTATGACTATAGATCACCTCCCCTTTAATCCCCATTGACAAGCAGTGTGTGAATATAGATCAGCTCCCCTTTAATCTCCATTGACATAGCAGTGTAGGAATATAGATCAGCTCCCCTTTAATCTCCATTGACATAGCAGTGTATGAATATAGATCACCTCCTCTTTAATCACCATTGACATAGCAGTGTATGAATATAGATCACCTCCTCTTTAATCACCATTGACATAGTAGTGTGTGAATATAGATCACCTCCCCTTTAATCCCCATTGACATAGCAGTGTATGAATATAGATCACCCCTCTTTAATCACCATTGACATAGCAGTGTGTGAATATAGATCACCTCCCCTTTAATCCCATTATATCCTTTTTGATTCCATTTACATTTAGTTGCATATTGCTTTAAATCACATAAAATGTCAACAGCAGAACCCAAGCTGACATCAACCTAATGGGAACAGGTCTGTTGCACAACAAATTACCATTTGCCTCAATAGGACTAGGAGTTTTTCCTGAGGTAAATTACCATATGTATAAATAGGACTTGGAGTTTGTCCTGAGGTAAATTCCATATGTGTCAATAGGACTATGAGTTTGTCCTGAGGTAAATTGCCATATGTGTCAATAGGACTATGAGTTTGTCCTGAGGTAAATTGCCGTATGTATCAATAGGACTAGTAGTTTGGTCATGGAACCCTGCTGGCCTTATGAATTTGGGCTGGTGAAAACATATAAAAAATATATATATATATGGACTTCCTGACCGGTCGCCCCCATATGGTAAGGGTAGGCAACAACACATCTGCCACACTGATCCTCAACACTGGGGCCCCTCAGGGGTGCGTGCTTAGTCCCCTCCTATACTCCCTGTTCACCCATGACTGCGTGTCCAAACACGACTCCAACACCATCATTAAGTTTGCTGACGACACAACAATGATAGGCCTGATCACCGACAACAATGAGACAACCTATAGGGAGGTCAGAGACCTGGCAGTGTTGTGCCAGGACAACAACCTTTCCCCTCAATGTGAATAAGACAAAGGAGAGCTGATCGTGGAATACAGGAAAAGGCGGGCCGAACAGGCCCCCGTTAAGATCGACGGGGCTGTAGTGGAGCAGGTTGAGAGTTTCAAGTTCCTTGGTGTCCACATCACCAACCAACTATCATGGTCCAAACACACCAAGACAGTCGTGAAAAGGGCACAACAACAACTTTTCCCCCTCAGGAGCCTGAAAAGATTTGGCATGGGTCCCCAGATCCTCAAAAAGTTCTACAGCTACACCATCGAGAGCATCCTGGTTGCTTCACCGCCTGGTTTGGCAACTGCTCGGCATCTGACTGTAAGGCGTTACGGAGGGTAGTGCGTACGACCCAGTACATCACTGGAGCCAAGCTTCCTACCTTCCAGGACCTATATACTAGGCGGTTTCAAAGGAAGGCCCCAAAAATTGTCAAAGATGACGTTCACCCATGTCATAGACTGTTATCTCTGCTAGCGCACAGCAAGCGGTACCAGAGCGCTAAGTCTAGGACCAAAAGGCTCCGTAATAGCTTCTACCCCCAAGCTGTAAGACTGCTGAACAATTAATCAAATGGCCACCTGGACTATTTACATTGACACGCCCCCCCCCCCCCCGTCCCTTTGTTTTTACGCTGCTGCTGCTCGCTGTTTATTTTCTATGTATAGTCACTTTACCCCTACCTACTGTACATGTACAAAATAACTCGACTAACCTGTACCCCCGCACATTGACTTGGTACCGGTACCCCCTATATATAGCCTCGTTATTTTTATTGTGTTAATTTTAATTCTACTATTTTTATTTTAGTTTGTTTAGTACATTTCTTTTGTTTGTTTAGTAACTCTTTCTTGAACTGCATTGTTGGTTAAGGGCTTGAAAGTAAGCATTTCACGGTAATGTTTAAACCTGTTGTATTCAGAGCGTGTGACAAATACTACTTTATTTTATTTGAGATATATAATACCTATTGAATATGAAAAAAATCTTATTTTAAAAAACATAACAAGATTAATGCAAACAACTATTTTTATCTCAGGAAAGAGAAAAAAACCCTGAAATAAACACGTTTTTCAAAATGTCCCATTTTCAGGACCCTGTCTTTCAAAGATAATTGATAAAAATCCAAATAACTTCACAGATCTTCATTGTAAAGGGTTTAAGCACTGTTTCCCATTAAGCACTGTTTATGCTCAATGAACCATAAACAATTAATGAACATGCTCATCTACGTGCCTTAGGCATGCTGCAAGGAGGCATGAGGACTGCAGATGTGGCCAGGTCAATAAATTGCAATATCCGTACTGTGAGACGCCTAAGACAGCGCTACAGGGAGACAGGACGGACAGCTGATCGTGCATCTGCACAGAATTGGTACATCCGAACATCACACCTGCAGGACAGGTACTGGATGGCAACAACAACTGCCCAAGTTACACCAGGAATGCAAAATCCCTCCATCAGTGCTCAGACTGTCCACAATAGGCTGAGAGAGGCTGGACTGAGGGCTTGTAGGCCTGTTGTAAGTCAGGTCCTCACCAGACATCACCGGCAACAACGTCGCCTATGGGCACAAACCCACTGTCACTGGACGAGACAGGACTGGCAAAAGTGCTCTTCACTGGCAAGTTGCAGTTATGTCTCACCAGGGGTGATGGTCGGATTCGTGTTTATCGTCAAAGGATTGAGGCCTGTACTCTGGAGTGGGATCGATTTGGAGGTGGAGGGTCGGTCATGGTCTGGGGCGGTGTGTCACAGCATCATCGGATGAGCTTGTTGTCATTGCAGGCAATCTCAACGCTGTGCTTTACAGGGAAGACATCCTCCTCCCTCATGTGGTACTCTTCCTGTAGGCTCATCCTGACATGACCCTCCAGCATGACAATGCCACCAGCCATACTGCTCGCTCTGTGCGTGATTTCCTGCAATGTCAGTGTCAGTGTCATGCTGGAGTGTCAGTGTTCTGTCATGGCCAGCAAAGAGCCCTGATCTCAATCCCATTGAGCACGCATGGGACCTGTTGGATCGAAGGGTGAGGGTTAGGGCCATTCCCCCAGGAACTTGCAGGTGCCTTGGTAGAAGAGTGGGGTGACATCTCACAGCAAGAACTGGCAAATCTGGTGCAGTCCGTGAGGAGGAGTTGCACTGCAGTATTTAATGCAGCTGGTGGCCACACCAGATACTGACGGTTACTTTTGATTTTGATCCCCCCTTTGTTCAGGGACACATTGTTCCATTTCTGTTAGTCACATGTCTGTGGAACTTGTTGAATCTTATGTTCATTCAAATATTTACACATGTTAAGTCTGCTGAAAATAAACGCAGTTGACAGTGAGAGGACGTTTCTTTTTTTGCTGAGTTTATATGTTTTTAAAGCTAATCTTGTCTTTTTAAGTCCTAAAAAAGCAAAATCATAAGTGGCAGAATAAATTACGATATGCAACTTGTCTTGTGTCCTTTAGATGGCAGTAGCAGCACATGAGAATGAATGAGTGTTCCAGTGAAACACAGGAGCAAGGATGAGGGATTCCATTACCACTGGCAGCGCTGTGGACAGTGCCAATCTGGTGAGTCATACTCACCATTGTATTCACAGCGAAGTTAGCATTCAGCAGTCAAGCCTGCCTGGAAATAAATGATCACCCATTTAGATTAGGCTGTAACATAAGGCCTGTTGATGGTTCAGTGAAGTGTCCACAGTTTATACCTTGTGGAATATCGTTTGAATAATACTGAGCTACAGTTGAAGAAAAAAGATTCTATAGGAGTAGATTACTGTTGTCGCCTATGCACCTGTTATCCAGACTAGTAAACAAGGATTTTCATTTGTTGTTGTTTGTAGAATTATTAACCATAACCAAAAAGATTTCTTGAAAATGAACAGAAAAGAAAGCAAAAAATGATTGTTTTAAATCATTACCCTATAAATAATTTAACAGGAACAATTTTCAGCTGCATTTTCCCCATGCTTGGAGAAGTAGACAATGCTGACGGTAAATGATTGTCTCAGGCACTCTGTCTGTCTGTCTGTCTGTCTGTCTGTCTGTCTGTCTGTCTGTCTGTCTGTCTGTCTGTCTGTCTGTCTGTCTGTCTGTCTGTCTGTCTGTCTGTCTGTCTGTCTGTCTGTCTGTCTGTCTGTCTGTCTGTCTGTCTGTCTGTCTGTCTGTCTGTCTGTCTGTCTGTCTGTCTGTCTGTCTGTCTGTCTGTCTGTCTGTCTGTCTCTCTGTCTGTCTCTCTCTCTCTCTCTCTCTCTCTCTCTCTCTCTCTCTCTCTCTCTCTCTCTCTCTCTCTCTCTCTCTCTCTCTCTCTCTCTCTCTCTCTCTCTCTCTCTCTCTCTCTCTCTCTCTCTCTCTCTCTCTCTCTCTCTCTCTCTCTCTCTCTCTCTCTCTCTCTCTCTTTCTTTCTCTCTCTCTCTCTCTTTCTCTCTCTCTCTCTTTCTCTCTTTCTCTCTCTCTCTTTCTCTCTCTTTCTCTCTTTCTCTCTCTCTCTCTCTCTCTCTCTCTCTCTCTCTCTCTCTTTCTCTCTTTCTCTCTCTCTCTCTCTCTCTCTCTCTCTCTCTCTCTCTCTCTCTCATTAGTCACATGCGCCGAATTCAACAGTGAAATGCTTACTGTCGAGCCTCAAACCAACAATGCAGCAGTGTAATCGCGAGGGGAGGGGGGTGGCTTGCAAATATTATCTGGATATCAGGAAGCTTAGCCCCAGTGATGTTCTGGGCCATATGCACTACCCTCTGTAGTGCCTTGCGGTCGGAGGCCGAGCAGTTGCCATAGCAGGCAATGATAAACCAGTCAGGGTGCTCTCGATCGTGCAGCTATAGAACCTTTTGCAGATCTGATGGACCCATGCCAAATCTTTTCAGTCTCCTGAGGGGGAATAGGTTTTGTCGAGCCCTATTAATGACTGTCTTGGTGTGTTTGTATGTTAGTTTGTTGGTAATGTGGACACCAAGGAACTTGAAGCTCTCAACCTGCTCAACTACAGCCCCGTCAATGAAAATGGGGGCGTGCGTGGTCCTCTTTTTCCTGTAGTCCACAATCATCTCTTTTGTCTTGATCACGTTGAATGAGAGGTTATTGTCCTGGCACAACACGGCCAGGTCTCTGACCTCCTCCCTACAGGTGATCTCATTGTGGTCGGTGATCAGGCCTATCACTGTTGTGTCATCGGCAAACTTAATGATGGTGTTAGAGTCGTGTTTGGCCACGCAGTCATGGGTGAACAGGGAGTATAGGAGGGGACTAAGCACGCACCCCTGAGGGGCCCCAGTGTTGAGGATCAGCATGGTGGATGTGTTGTTACCTACCCTTACAACCTGGGGGCGGCCCGTCAGGAAGTCCAGGATCCAGTTGGAGAGGGAAGTGTTTAGTCCTAGGGTTCTTAGCTTACTGATGAGTTTTGAGGGTGCTATGGTGTTGAACTCTGAGCTGTAGTCAATGAATAGCATTTTCACATAGGTGTTCCTTTTGTCCAGGTGGGAAAGGGCAGTGTGATGTGCAATAGAGATTGCATCATCTGTGGATCTGTTGGGGCGGTATGCAAATTTGAGTGGGTCTAGGCTTTCTGGGATAATGGTGTTGTGAGCCATGACCAGCCTTTCAAAGCACTTCATGGCTACAGACGTGACTGCTACTGGTCGGTAGTTATTTAGGTAGGTTACCTTAGTGTTCTTGGGCACAGGGACAATGGTGGTCTGCTTGAAACATGTTGGTATTACAGACTCGGACAGGGATAGGTTGAAAATGTCAGTGAATACACTTGCCAGTTGGTCAGCGCATGCTCACAGTACACGTCCTGGTAATCCGTCTGGCCCTGCGGCCTTGTGAATGTTGACCTGTTTAAAGGTCTTACATTGGCTGCGGAGAGCGTGATCACACAGTCTTCCGGAACAGCTGAGGCTCTCATGCATGTTTCAGTGTTATTTCCCTCGAAGCAAGCATAGAAGTATTTTAGCTCGTCTGGTAGGCTTGTGTCACTGGGCAGCTCTTGGCTGTGCTTCCCTTTGCGGTCTGTAATGGTTTGCAAGCACTGGCACATCCGACAAGCATCAGAGCCGGTGTAGTACGATTCGTTCTTAGCCCTGTATTGACACTTTGCCTATTTGATGGTTCGTTGGAGGAGATAGTGGGATTTCTTATAAGCTTCCTGGTTGGAGTCCCGCTCCTTGAAAGCGGCAGCTCTAGCGTTTAGCTCAGTGCGGATGTTGCCTGTAATCCATGGCTTCTGGTTGGGGTATTGATAATGGGCTTTATTTGATCATGTGAATGATTAGAATAGTCCACCCTGAAACCATATGATTGTATGAAATTGATTAGAATTAGATTATTCTAATGGTGTGTGTGGTTTTAGTCAGTAGAATTATACATCCGTGTGTGTAGGTTATGTCTGTTATAGTATCTTAAAAACAGACTGTCTGAGCAAGATTCGGTGCCGACCTTGGCTGGGGCCACTGAGAGTACTTCCCAAGGTCTCCCTAACTTGAGGAAGGATGGGGAGTAAGTCACGGATTCCCCTAATCTTTGTCTGCTGGGTAGCAGGACATTGTGTGCTAATGTTAGTGAATGTGTGTGCGTGAGAAGCCAGGATAAAATGAATTGTCTTGTACAACAGACCAGCGCTCTCGTAAATAAACTTTCTGACTATCGTAGCTGGGCCTCCTTCTGATTCATTTCAACCAGTTTCTTACAAATTCTGGGCTTCAGGCTGAGTAGTTAATTGAATTGGGTTTATGAACATTGAGGACATAATTCTCGTGTACATGCGGACACTGTGGGGACGACATCATCAATGCACTTATTGATGAAGCCAATGACTGATGTGGTGTACTCCTCAATGCCATCGGAGGAATCCCGGAACATATTCCAGTCTGTGCTAGCAAAACAGTCCTGTAGCTTAGTATCTGCTTTATCTGACCACTTTTTTATAGACCGAGTCACTGGTACTTCCTGGTTTAATTTTTGCTTGTAAGCAGGAATCAGGAGGATAGAAATCTGGTCAGATTTGCCAAATGGAGGGCGAGGGAGAGCTTTGTATGCATCTCTGTTTGGAATATAGGTGGTCCAGATTTTTTCCCTCTGGTTTAATGAAACTAGGTGGCACTATTTAAATTTTCATTTTTGGAAAAATAACGTTCCCAAAGTAAACGGGCTATTTCTCAGGACCAGATGCTAGAATATGCATATAATTGACAGCTTAGGATAGAAAACACTCTAAAGTTTCCAAAACTGTAAAAATATTGTCTGTGAGTACAAGAGAACTGATATTGTAGGCGAAAGCCTGAGAAAAATCCAATCAGGAAGTGACTCTTATTTTGAAACCCCTGTCTTTCTATGCATCCTGATTGCCCATTGAAAGGGATATCAACCAGATTCCTTTTTCTATGGCTTCCCTAATGTCTCTACAGCCACTAGACATAGTTTCAGGCTTTTATTTTGGTAGTGGCTGTCAGAGTGATTTGTGTGTAATAGACAAAGGCAGCCATTGTTCCTCTCGCTCCTACTGAAAAGCCAATTGTCCCGGTTGATATATTATCGAATAGATATTTGAAAAACACCTCGAGGATTGATTATAAAAAACGTTTGCCATGTTTCTGGCGATATTATGAATCTAATTTGGAGTTTTTTTTCGGCATTGTCGTGACCGCAATTTCCGGTGGATTTCTCAACAAAACGTGGACAAGAAACGGAGGTATTTCGGCTATAAAAATCTTTATGGAACAAAAGGAACATTTGCTGTCTAACTGGGAGTCTCGTGAGTGAAAACATCCGAAGCTCATCAAAGGTAAACGATTTAATTTGATTGCTTTTCTGATTTTTGTGACCAAGCTTCCTGCTGCTAGCTCGACATAATGCTATGCTAGGCTATCGATAAACTTACACAAACGCTTGTCTTGCTTTAGCTGTAAAGCATAATTTCAAAATCTGAGATGACAGGGTGATTAACAAAAGGCTAAGCTGTGTTTCACTATATTTCACTTGTGATATCATGAATATGAATATTTTCTAGTAATATATTTTGACCGTTGCGCTATGCTAATTAGTGTAGTTGATGACAATTCTCCCGGATCCGGGATGGGTAGTTCTAAGAGGTTTTAACATGCTGATAGAAATTTGGTAAGGCGGATTTAAGTTTCCCCGCATTAAAGTCCCTCGGCTACTAGGAGTGCCAGCTCTGAGTGAGAGTTTTCCTGTTTGCTCATGGCGGAATACAGCTCATTCAGTGCGGTCTCAGTGCCAGCATCAGTCTGTGGTGGTATGTAGACAGCTTCAAAAATACAGATGAAAACACTCTAGGTAGATAGTGTGGTCTACAGCTTATCATGAGATACTCTACCTCAAGCGAGCAAACCTCAGGCCAGCAAAACCTCTAAAACTTCCTTAAATATCGTGCACCAGCTATTATTTACAAAAGTACCTAGTCCGCCGCCCCTGGTCTTACTAGACGCTGCTGTTCTGTTCTGCCGGTACAGCGTATAACCAGCCATCTGTATGTTGATAATTTTGTCGTTCAGCCACGACTCCATGAAGCATAAGATATTACAGTTGTGAATGTCTCGTTGGTAGTTTAATCTTCCGAGTAGGTCATCGATTTTATTTTCCAAAGATTGCACATTTGCTTTTATAATGGAAGGAAGTGGGGGTTTATTCAGTCGCCTATGAATTCTCAGAAGGCAGCCCGCCCGCCCTCTGGCCTGTTTTTCTCCTCCTTCTCTTCACGCAAATGACGGGGATCTGGGCCTGTTCCTGGGGAAGCAGTATGTCATTCACGTTGGACTCGTTAAAACCTCTTGATTCTAGCCATCCTGGATCCGGGATCGTGAATACAGCCTCAAGCTCATTACCATAACGCAACGTTAACTATTCATGAAAATCGCAAATGAAATGAAATAAATATGCTAGCTCTCAAGCTTAGCCTTTTGTTAACAACACTGTCATCTCAGATTTTCAAAATATGCTTTTCAACCATAGCAAAACAAGCATTTGTGTAAGATTATTGATAGCTAGCGTAGCATTTAGCGTAGCATTCAGCATGCAACATTTTCACAAAAACAAGAAAAGCATTCAAATAAAATCATTTACCTTTGAAGAACTTCGGATGTTTTCAATGAGGAGACTCTCAGTTAGATAGCAAATGTTCAGTTTTTCCAAAAATATTATTTGTTTAGGACAAATCGCTCTGTTTTGTTCATCACGTTTAGCTACGAAAAAAACCTGTATCCAGGAGTGTAATTATCCCCGCAGCTCATTAGCATAACACAACGTTAACTATTCATGAAAATCGCAAATGAAATGAAATTAATATGCTAGCTCTCAAGCTTAGCCTTTTGTTAACACTGTCATCTCAGATTTTCAAAATATGCTTCTCAACCATAGCAAAACAAGCATTTGTTTAACAGTATTGATAGCTAGCGTAGCATTTAGCGTTAGCATCAGCAGGCAACATTTTCACAAAAACCAGAAAAGCATTCAAATAAAATAATTTACCTTTGAAGAACTTCGGATGTTTTCAATTAGGAGACTCTCAGTTAGATAGCAAATGTTCAGTTTTTCCTGAAAGATTATTTGTTTAGGAGAAATCGCTCCGTTTGGTGCGTCACGTTTGGCTACCAAAAAAACCCGAAAACTCAGTCATCAAAACGCCTAACTTTTTTCCAAATTAACTCCATAATATCGACTGAAACATGGTAAACGTTGTTTAGAATCAATCCTCAAGGTGTTTTTCACATATCTCTTCGATGATATATCGTTCGTGGAAGTGTGCGTTCTCCTCTGAATCTCATGGGAAAATGCCTCCAGTTGAAGATTACGCACCAATTTAGACAAAGGACACCGGGCGGACCCCTGGTAAATGTAGTCTCTTATGGCCAATCTTCCAATGATATGCCTACAAATACGTCACAATGCTGCAGACAACTTGGGGAAACGACAGAAAGGGCAGGCTCATTCCTGGCGCACTCACAGCCATATAAGGAGACAATGGAAAACAGAGCCTCAAAAATTCTGCTCATTTCCTGTTTGAAGTTTCATCTTGGTTTCGCCTGTAGCATGAGTTCTGTGGCACTCACAGATAATATCTTTGCAGTTTTGGAAACGTCAGAGTGTTTTCTTTCCAAAGCTGTCAATTATATGCATAGTCGAGCATCTTTTCGTGACAAAATATTGCGCTTAAAACGGGCACGTTTTTTTATCCATAAATTAAAAGAGCGCCCCCTATATCCAAGAAGTTAAAGGAAAACAAGTATTCTACCAGTCCGTGGCGAGGTAGCAGCAGCATTATGTACAAAATAAGTTACAAACAACGCAAAGAAGTGAACAAATATTAAAATTGGTTAGGAATACGTAAAACGTCAGCCTTGTTCTCTGGCACCATCTTATCGCTGTTTCTCTGCTATGATAAAGTGCATTCGGAAAGTATTCACACCCCTTGACTTTTTCCACATTTTGTTACTTTACAGCATTATTCTAAAATGTATTAAAATAATTAAAATCCTCATCAATCTACACACAATACCGCATAATGATGAAGCAAAAACAGATTTTGAAAATGTTTGCAATTTATAAAAAATAAAAACAATGGAAATATAACATTTACACAAGTATTCAAGACCCTTTACTCAGCACTTTGTTGAATCACCTTTGGCAGTGATTACAACCTCATGTTTTTGGGGGGTATGACGCTACAAACCTGGTACAACTGTATTTGGGGAGTTTCTCCCATTCTTCTCTGCAGATCCTCTGAAGCTCTGTCAGGTTGGATTGCACAGCTATTTTCAGGTCTCTCCAGAGATGTCCGATCGTGTTCAAGTCCGGGCTCTGGCTGGACCACTCAAAGACAATGAGAAGACTTGTCCCGAAGCCACTCCTGCATTGTCTTGGCTGTGTGCTTAGGGTCGATGTCCTGTTGTAAGGTAAACTTTTACCCCAGTCTGAGGTCCTGAGCTTTTCATCAAGGATGTCTCTGTACTTTGCTCCGTTCATCTTTCCCTCGATCCTGACTAGTCTCCCCTTCCCTGCCGCTGAAAAACATCCCCACAGCATGATGCTGCCTCCACCATGCTTCACTGTAGGAATGGTGCCAGGTTTCCTTCAGACGTGAAGCTTGGCATTCAGGCCAAAAAGTTCAATCTTGATTTCATCAGACGAGAGAATCTTGTTTCTCATGGTCTTATAGAGTCCTTTAGGTGCCTTTTGCAAACTCCAAGTGGGCTGTCATGTGTCTTTAACTGAGGAGTGGCCACTCTACCATAAAGGCCTAATTGGTGGAGTGCTGCAGAGATGGTTGTCCTTCTGTAAGATTATACAATCTCCACAGAGCTCATTTCCACTGGAGCTCTGTCAGAGTGACCATCAGGTTCTCGGTCACCTTCCTGACCAAGGCCCTTCTCCACCGATTACTCAGCTTGGCTGGGCAGCCAGCTCTAGGAAGAGTCTTGGTGAATCCAAACTTCTTCCATTTAAGAATGCTAGAGGCCACTGTGTTGTTTGGGAATTTCAATGCTGCAGAAAATCATGTCCAATCAATTGAATTTACCACAGGTGGACTCCAACAATGAAGTTGTTGGATGATTAATGGAAATAGGATGCACCTGAGCTAAATTTTGAGTCTCATTGCAAAGGCTCTGAATACTTTTTTTCTTCTTCTAAAAACCTGTTTACGCTTTGTCATTATTGGGGTATTATGTGTAGATTGATGAGGGAAAAAATTATTTAATACATTTTAGAAAAAGGCTGTAACATAACAAATGATGGAAAAAGGGAAGGGGTCTGAATACTTTCCCGAATGCACTGTATGTGTCGTCCATAGATTTGTCTTCCACTGAGGCTCTGTATCCATCTATGGCTCTCTCCTGTCCTCCTCTTCCAAACTCCGCTCTTATCTCCACCCTGATAGCCAATCTAGAGAAATCTCTCTCTCTCTCCCCATTCCTTCACCATAGTATCTTTCCCCTCCCTTTTCTCTCTCTCTCTCCCTCCATTCCCCCTCCCTCCCTCCATCTCTCGTTCCTCTCTCTTATTTTTCCAGAGCTTGTGACAATAACAGTACAGACAGAGGCAGACAGCCAATGAAAGGCTTCTGCTGGGTGTTTACTAGCATACCTGACCCAGTGTCTCAGCTCATTAATAAAGGAAAGCTCACATCCACACACAGGCTTTATTCTTGTTTTGCATGTAGCCTAGTAACCATCTACCCCTGTTGTGTTTACTTATGTGTTATTCCCTGTAAGATATGTATACATGCCTTACCCTGTGTTGTGTTGTATGTAATGTCGTGTTGGTGTTGTAGCCTATCTATTTAATACCCTGTGGTTTTGTTGTAGCCATAGCATTTTATTTCTCAGGGGAAATTCAATCAACTTAAGTCATCACATTAAGACTGTGCTTACTGTGCTTATGTTCCTTTAGTGGTTGGCTTAACGAGCATTCCTGCTATTTGGCTGCGTTTTGGATCTTGATTCATTAGCAGCTGGGGTCAGCCAGGCCCAACAGGCAGGTGTCCACTCCACTGTACAGAGCATGTTCTCTCTCTCTATTTCTCTCTCTCTACTCTCTATCTGCTTATATGATCTCTCTCCCTCACTTTCACTTGATAACACGTTCTCTGTCCGTCCGTCCGTCTGTCCGTCCGTACAGTGGGGCTCATCACGTCGTCATAGGCCTTTCCACTTCAGTACACACACACACCTCATCTCGCCCACTGTCTCCTCTCGCTGGTGTAAAATAAAAGGATGCAGGGCACACAGCCTTAAAACTTCTTATGGCTGCAGGGGCACTATTGAGGTGCCCAGAGAAAATGGCCTGCTCCTCAGTCCCAGCTGCTAATATATGCACAGTATTATTAGTATTGGATAGAAATCACTCTGAAGTTTCTAAAACTGTTTGAATGATGTCTGTGAGTATAACAGAACTCATATGGCAGGCAAAAATCTGAGAAGAAATCCAAACAGGAAGTGGGAAATCTGAGGTTGGTCGATTTTCAACCCAGCCCCTATTGAATACACAGTGGGATATTGGTTATGTTGCACTTCCTAAGGCTTCCACTAGAAGCCGTCAACTGTCTTTAGAAACTTGTTTGAGGATTCTACTGTGAAGTGGTGGCTCATAAGGGCTGTTTGAGCCAGGTGTCTGGCAGATTGCCACAGGTTCTGAGGCACGGTCACGAGAGAGTTAGCTCTCGTTCCATTGCTTTTCTACAGACATAGGAATTCTCCGGTTGGAACATTATTGACGTTTTATGTTAAAAACATCCTAAAGATTGATTCTATACTTAGTTTGACAAGTTTCTACGGACAGTAACGGAACTTTTTGACATTTCATCTGAAACTAGGGAACGCTCTTCATGACTTTAGATTTGTTTACCAAACGTGCTAACAAAAGTAGCTCTTTGGACATAAATGGACATTATCGAACTAAATCAAACATTTAATGTGGAACTGGGATTCCTGGGAGTGCATTCTGATGAAGATCATCAAAGGTTAGTTAATATTTATAATGCTATTTCTGACTTCTGTTGACTACCCAATATGGCGGATATCTTTTGGCTGCTTTGTTGTCTGAAAGCTGTACTCAGATTATTGCATGGTTTGCTTTTTCCGTAAAGTTTTTTTTAAATCTGACACAGCGGGTGCATTAAGGAGAAGTGTATCTATGTTTCCATGTCTAACAATTGTATTTTCATGGTCATTTATAATGAGTATTTCTGTAAAATTATCTGGCTCTCTGCAATATCACCGGATGTTTTTGGAACTAGTGAACGTAACACGCCAATGTATACTGAGATTTTTTAAATATAAATATGCACTTTATCGAACAAAACATATATGTATTGTGTAACATGAAGTTCTGTGGGTGTCATCTGATGAAGATCATCAGGTTAGTGATTAATTTTATCTCTATTTGTGCATTTTGTGACTCTCTTTGGCTGGAAAAATGGCTGAATTTTTCGGTGACATGGAGGTGACCTAACATAATTGTTTGTGGTGCTTTCGCTGTAAAGCCTATTTGAAATCGGATACTTTGGTGGGATTAACAACAAGATTACCTTTAATATGGTATAAGACACATGTATGTTTGAGGAATTTTAATTATGAGATTTCTGTTGTTTGAATTTGGAGCTCTGCACTTTCACTGGCTGTTGTCATATCGATCCCGTTAACGGGATTGCAGCCCTAAGAAGTTTTAACATGACTGCAAGTGGGATGCAGTGGTGTAAAGTACTTAAGTAAAAATACTTTAAAGTACTACTTAAGTACTACTTAAGGGGTTTCTTTACCGTACTATTTATATTATTGACAATTTTGACTTTTACTACATTCCTAAAGAAAATGATGTACTTTTTACTCTATACATTTGCCCTGACACCCAAAAGTACTTTCACATTCACACCCTTATCAGGAGACCAACCCTGGTCATCCCTACTGCCTCTGATCTGGCGGACTCACTAAACACAAATGCTTCATTTGTAAAGGATGTCTGAATGTTGGAGTGTTCCCCTGGCTATCAGTAAATAAAAAATTAAGTATTTTTGAAATAATTTATACTTTTACTTTTGATACTTGAGTATATTTTAAACCAATTACATTTAGACTTTAACGCAAGTGTCACGTCCGTCATTAGTGGTAGAATGACCGGACCAAGGTGCAGCATTTTTTACATTAAATGTTCCACCAAAAAAGCAATAAACAACACAACAAACGTAAAGCTTCGGAGTAAAACACATGCAAAAAAACAAAGACAAGATCCCACAACCTAAATGTGGGAAAAAGGGCGGCCTAAGTATGATCCCCAATCAGAGACAAAGATCGACAGCTGCCTCTGATTGGGAACCACACTCGGCCAAAAACAAAGAAACAGAAAACCTAGAATGCCCACCCAAATCACACCCTGACCTAACCAAATAGAGAAATAAAAAGGCTCTCTAAGGTCAGGGTGTGACAGCAAGTAGTACAGTAGTGGCCAAAAGTTTTGAGAATGACCCAAATATTAATTTCCACAAAGTCTGCTGCTTCAGTGTCATTAGATATTTATGTCAAATGTTACTATGGAATACTGAAGTATAATTACAAGCATTACATAAGTGTCAAAGGCTTTTATTGACAATTACATGAAGTTGATGCAAAGAGTCAATATTTGCAGTGTTGACCCTTCTTTTTCAAGACTTCTGCAATCCGCACTGGCATGCTGTCAATTAACTTCTGGGCCACATCCTGACTGATGACAGCCCATTCTTGCATAATCAATGCTTGGAGTTTGTCAGAATTTGTGGGTTTTTGTTTGTCCACCCGCCTCTTGAGGATTGACCTCACGTTCTCAATGGGATTAAGGTCTGTGGAGTTTCCTGGCCATGGACCCAAAATATCTATGTTTTGTTCCCCGAGCCACTTAGTTATCACTTTTGCCTTATGGCAAGGTGCTCCATCATGCTGGAAAAGGCATTTCGTCACCCAACTGTTCCTGGATTGTTGGGAGAAGTTGCTCTCAGAGGATATGTTGGTACCATTCTTTATTCATGGCTGTGTTCTTAGGCAAAATTGTGAGTGAGCCCACTCCCTTGGCTGACAAGCAACCCCACACATGAATGGTCTCAGGATGCTTTACTGTTGGCATGACACAGGACTGATGGTAGCGCTCACCCTGTCCTCTCCAGACAAGCTTTTTTTCCGGATGCCCTAAACAATTGGAAAGGGGATTCATCAGAGAAAATGACTTTACCCCAGTCCTCAGCATTCCAATCCCTGTACCTTTTGCAGAATATCAGTCTGTCCCTGATGTTTTTCCTGGAGAGAAGTGGCATCTTTGCTGCCCTTCCTGACACCAGGCCATCCTCCAAAAGTCTTTGCCTCACTGTGCATGCAGATGCACTCACACCTGCCTGCTGCCATTCTTGAGCAAGCACTGTTCTGGTGGTGCCCCAATCCGCAGCTGATTCAACTTTAAGAGATGGTCCTGGTGCTTGCTGGACTTTCTTGGGCGCCCTGAAGACTTGTTCACAACAATTGAACCACTCTCCTTGAAGTTCTTGATGATCCGATAAATGGTTGATTTAGGTGCAACCTTACTGGCAGCAATATCCTTGCCTGTGAAGCCCTTTTTGTGCAAAACAATGATGATGGCACATGTTTCCTTGCAGGTAACCATGACTGACAGAGGAAGAACAATGATTCTAAGCACCACCCTCCTTTTGAAGCTTATAGTCTGTTATTTGAACTCAATCAGCATGACAGAGTGATCTCCAGCCTTGACCGCGTTAACACTCACACCTATGTTAACGAGAGAATCACTAACATGATGTCAGCTGGTCCTTTTGTGGCAGCGGAAATGTGTTTTTGGCATTCAGTTCATTTGCATGGCAAAGAGGGACTTTGTAATTAATTGCAATTCATCTAATCACTCTTCATAACATTCTGGAGTATATGCAAATTGACATCATACAAACTGAGGCAGCAGACAGTCGCAGTCATTCTCAAAACGTTTGCCCACGACTATATTTGACTGGGTGACTTTTACTTGAGTCATTTTCTATGAAGGTATGGTTACTTTTACTACAGTAGGACATTTGGGTACTTTTTCACCACTGGTGGGATGAGGTGTGTGCGTTCATCCGTTGCTGGGTACGCTATACGCTAGACACACACACACACTGTAATAGGCCACATTTGCATTATTACTGAGATGTGTGCTCTCCTGAGCACTAGAATAATGGTTGTTTTTGAGTCCCATTTGTCACTTATTTTGTTCGATTGTTCAATTCTGTAAACCGAAGTGGCATGTGTTGAGTTGTAATAGTAATCACATTCTACCCCTTCTCCTGCTAAGCTGGACATGGTCTGTGTCACAAATTGCACTCTATTCCCTATATAGTGCACTACTACTATGGGCCCTATAAAGGGAACAGGGTGCCATTTGGGACAGGCGTGAAACTGTAGTACATCTGGACCTGCAAGAAGTTTATTCCACTGGTCCAAAAATGTGTAAATGGAAACACACAGATTCAACTATCCCACTACTATTATCTCACAATCCTCCCTGTTGGCCTAATAGTGCTTCACTCTCCCGTGTATTCTTTTCCTATTTCCATTGACTGCTAGGTGATGCCTTCGCCATTGCCAACCAGCCACGGTGAGTGCTGGTGTGTAAAGTGGATGAGAGAGAGGAGAAAGCTAGGGAAGTGCTCTCTACATTGTCCCCAAGGGTATTGTTCCATTGTGGGCAGATCAAAGTGCTTTATTTATGGTCCAGCCTATTATACACCACCAGGCAAAAGGAAAGGCCTCTTAAGCAAGTCCATTATAGGATAAAAAGACGTGGGCAGGAGAGGGTGATGAGAGATCTAAGGTCTAATTACGCCCAAAGCCTTCCACACATTGGAGTCCATTCCAGAGAGTCTGAAAACATATTTTTATGTTTCTCATAGACCATTCTTTTGGTCCTTCATATTTCTTGTGGTGTCTGGTTTTCATCATGGTGATGACCATGGCAGCAACTCAAATGATACCATATTCCCTATATAGTGCACCACTTTAGACCACAGCCCTACAGCCTTACACTACTAGGGCACTACTCAGCAGGGCACTACTAGTGCACTACTCTCCCACGTGTGTCAGGCTGGATAATAGTATCCAGCAATATAGCAATTTGAGACTCTGTTAATGAATGCAACCAAGTCGTCAATACAGTCCATACAACAATATGCAACATTACAGAACTACTTATAATATTGGAGCTATGTATGACCCTGGGTACCATGGCATTTTAAAAATGTCTCTAACCTTTATTTAACTAGGCAAGTCAGTCAGGAATAACATCTTTTTTACAATGACGGCTTACCAAAAGGCAAAAGGCCTCCTGTGGGGACGGGGGCTGGGATTAAAAATAAATCAAATAAAAATATAGGAGAAAACATCACGACAAGAAAGACCAACACTACATAAAGAGAGACCTCAAGATGACAACACAGCATGGCAGCAACACAACACAACATGACAACAATATGCTACAAACATTATTGGGCAGAGACAACTGCACAAAGGGAAAGAAGGTAGAGACAACAATACATCACGCAAAGCAGCCACAACTGTCAGTAAGAGTGTCCATGATTGAGTCTTTGAATGAAGAGATTGAGATAAGACTGTCCAGTTTGAGTGATGAACCCGTGCAAAGTATTGGTCACATATTTCACAAGCTGAAATAAAAGATCCCAGAAATGTTCCATTTGCACAAAAAGCTTTTCTCTCAAATTTGATGCACAAATTTGTTCACATCCCTGTTAGTGATCATTTCTCCTTTGCCAAGAGAATTCTTCCACCTGACAGGTGTGGCATATGGAGAAGCTGATTAAACAGCATGATCATTACACAGGTGAACCTTGTGCCTGGGACAATAAAAGGCTACTCTAAAATGCACAGTTTTGTCACACAACACAATGCCACAGATGTCTCCAGTTTTACAGGAATGTCCACCAGAGCTGTTGCCAGAGAATGAAATGTTAATTTCTCCACCATAAGCAGCTTCAGTTCTTTTTAGAGAATTTGTCAGTACGTCCAACTGGCCTCACAACCACAGACCACGTGTAACCACGCCAGCCCAGGACCTCCACAGCAGAATTCTTCAGCATCGGGATTGTCTGAGACCAGCCACCCGGACAGCTGATTAAACTGCCGAGTATTTCTGTCTGTATTAAACCCTTTTGTGGGGGAAAAACTCATTCTGGTCTGGCACCACAGTGAGTGGGTGGGACTATGGCCTCCTGGGCCCACCCATGGCTGCACACCGGCCCAGTCATGTAAAATCCATAGATTAGGGCCTAATGAATTTATTTCAATTGACTGATTTCCGTCTATGAACTGTAACTCAGTAAAATTGTTGAAATTGTTGCATGTTGCATTTTATATATTTCTTCAGTAAAGTTGCTCCTCAGTGTTCATTCTAGGCTGCTTCTGTGATTTTCAACAGCACCAACTTCTTTTCAAGATAAAAGCAGACACGGGGATGCGTTCATTAAGTGACAGACACTCAACATCTGTTGCAACGCACATCTTTGAACATCAAAACTCCAAATCTCTACTGCCTCGGCCCTAAAAAAGTTCCATCAATCAAAATGACCCCTGTAAGGACAAACTCAGAGGACAAACTAACAAACACATTGCCTCTTGTATTCCTATAGTTATGTTTCACTACTGTAAGGAATAAGTTGTGTTGAAATATGTTGTAGATATTCTATTTGATGTGTTTGGTGACACAGCTTCACAATGAGTCGTCTGGGTTTCTTCTTTTTGTCTAGTTGTTGGTGGCTTCAAAAAACACACTTGTCCTCTATGGCGTTGCTTTGAACTTTGAACTCCTCTTTGAGAAAAGTCTTAACAGATACCGGTACAAACTCCGACAAAATATCTATTACAAATGTTTTGTTAAATGAAATGCACCTGTCCCTACGTGCTAAAGCTGAGAAAGAGGGAATGTTTACTGACTCCTTTCAAGAGAAGTGTTTTAGGGCTTTCACAGGTGACTGCATACCCACCTGGCTGTCACTAAAGAGAAAGTATCACACAGGTGACTGCATACCCACCTGGCTGTCACTAAAGAGAAAGTATCACACAGGTGACTGCATACCCACCTGGCTGTCACTAAAGAGAAAGTATCACACAGGTGACTGCATACCCACCTGGCTGTCACTAAAGAGAAAGTATCACACAGGTGACTGCATACCCACCTGGCTGTCACTAAAGTGAAAGTATCACACAGGTGACTGCATACCCACCTGGCTGTCACTAAAGAGAAAGTATCACACAGGTGACTGCATACACACCTGGCTGTCACTAAAGTGAAAGTATCACACATGACATCCAAAGAATAATGGTTTGCGTGTTGCCATGGAAAAGCATATGTGGGCATGCGTGCGTTCGCTTGTCAGTGTGTACATTATCCTGTTTGTGTGTGTGTGTGTGTGTGTGTGTGTGTGTGTGTGTGTGTGTGTGTGTGTGTGTGTGTGTGTGTGTGTGTGTGTTAGAGCTTTACACACAGGCAACAGTGACTGATTGCTGATGGTGAATGCAGCACATGGGAAAACAGTTGCATAGTTCATGTTGTGAGCCAGGACTGCTGATTACAATCAGAGACCGGCTTAGGGATAATAGATGGAGGGATGGTTAGAGGGAGGGATATTCAAATGATGGAGCCACATTCTACAAGTGAAGAGGATAGAGGGGAGAAAAGGAGGACAGAGGGGAGGAAAGAGGTAGAACAGAGGGGAGGAAAGAAGGAGGACAGAGGGGAGGAAAGAGTTAGGACAGAGGGGAGGAAATGAGGAGGACAGAGGGGAGGAAAGAAGGAGGACGGAGGGGGAGGAAAGAAGGAGGACAGAGGGGAGGAAAGAAGGAGGACAGAGGGGAGGAAAGAGGAAGGACAGAGGGGAGGAAAGGAGGAGGGCAGAGGGGAGGAAAGAGTTAGGACAGAGGGGAAGAAAGAGGAAGGACAGAGGGGAGGAAAGAAGGAGGACAGAGGGGAGGAAAGGAGGAGTGCAGAGGGGAGAAAAGAAGGAGGACAGAGGGGAGGAAAGAGTTAGGACAGAGGGGAGGAAAGGAGGACAGAGGGGAGGAAAGAAGGAGGACAGAGGGGAGGAAAGAGGAAGGGCTGAGGGGAAGAAAGAGGGAGGAAGAGAGGACAATATTATAATTTCTACAGATTTTGCATCTCCTAATTGTCTCTCTCTCACACACACACACACACACACACACACACACACACACACACACACACACAACATGCACACAGGCTCGAACAAACACACACAAACACTCACCCCCCAAACATAACCCTACATCCTGCTGTGGAAGGTGGTTGTTGATGGTAATATGAGGGGGCGGGTGGGGAGTGAGAGAGTGTGGTGATGGTGGTTGTAGGCCAGATGGAGTTTCCTCAATGCAAATGTGATATTAGTGTATTCAGCAGTGTTTTCCCGGGTGTGACCTTGCCTTTCTGCTAACATGCACGGCCCTGGTGATGTTGGAGGCAATTTCCTCCCTGAGCCAGAGGAGAGATGTAGAAATGAACAGCAGAGAGAAGTACGGATCAGGCAGCGACTGCCCCCCAGGCACGATGTGTGTGTCTGCAGGTGCCTGTGTGTGTCTGCAGGTGACTAGGTTTGTGTGTGAGTGCGGGTATGTGTGGGTGTGTCTGTTCTGTATTGGCTTGTGCGCGGGCCCCTTAGTGTATTTGTGCATGTGTGTGTGTGTGTGCATGTGTGTGTCTGCAGGTGCCTGTGTGTGTCTGCAGGTGACTAGGTGTATGTGTTTTGTGTGTGCGTGGGTGTGTGTGTTCTGTATTGGCTTGTGCGCGTGCCCCTTAGTGTCTTTGTGTGTGTGTGTCTGTGTGTGTGTCTGTGTGTGTGTCTGTGTGTGTGTGTGTATGTGTGTGTGTGTGCATGTGTGTGTCTGCAGGTGCCTGTGTGTGTCTGCAGGTGACTAGGTGTATGTGTTTTGTGTGTGCGTGGGTGTGTGTGTTCTGTATTGGCTTGTGCGCGTGCCCCTTAGTGTCTTTGTGTGTGTGTGTCTGTGTGTGTGTCTGTGTGTGTGTGTGTATGTGTGTGTGTCTGTGTGTGTCTGTGTGTCTGTGTGCCTGCATAACATTATTTCTTAGTCTGAGCTCATTCTATTGTGCATTCTGTTCTTGTCTTCCCAGACTCCCACAGTGTGTCAGCAGAGGTCCTGGAAAAGGTCTGCAAAGGCCTTGGCCCTGTGTGTTTCATTAGCCTCCCTCTCTCTTATCAAGTCCTTTCATCCCCAGAATAACACACAGCCACAGGCTGCATCCCAAATGGTACCTTATTCCCTATATAATGCGCTCCTTTTGTCCAGAGCATAGTGCACTATGAAGAGACTAGGATACCGTTTGAAACAGACACACCATGCCCTGTGGGTTACCTATTCTTCCATTACTTCATTCAGATGAGTACAATGTGCACTGTAACCTACGCGGTGCGTTTTCTTACTGTTTTCTCTGTGGGAAAGCTTCTTGATGACATATGACACTGAATAGCACAGTATGTATTGTGTGTGTGTCACTCACTCACTCACTCACCACTCACCACCACTCACTCACTCACTCACTCACCACCACTCACTCACCACCACCACTCACTCACCACTCACTCACTCACTCACTCACTCACTCACTCACTCACTCACTCACTCACTCACTCGTGTTTCTCTCATCCTCATAGTGGCCAAAAAGCTTAAGAATGGGCAGTGCAATTGAGGGCTTCCACCATTTTAATGTAGTTAACTGGGTGGGACTTCCAACTTCATTGGCTGATCCCTCCAATTGACCATGTTGGAGTGATGTCCAACCAGATCATCAGGAGGGTACAGTCAATCGTGAAAAAAAAGTACTCTATCTATGGTCTCTCCTCCTCTCATTAGTACTCTGAGCTGAACCAGACTAGCTATAAACTATAAATAGGAGTAACCCTCAGTAGGGTGACACAGTTTATAGCTAGTCTGGTTCAGCTCAGAGTACTAATGAAAGGAGAAGAGACCATAGATAGAGTACTCCTCTTTAAATCTGTACCACTGAGACAATCTCCATTTTAAAGTAGTCACATTCTTTCTTCACGATTGACTGTACCCTCCTGATGACCTGGTTGGACTGTGTATGTGTTTGTGTGTGAATGTGGAGTTGTCTCAGTTAACAGGAGAGGAGCTTCAGGCAACCATGACACCCTGTGACTGTATGACTGGCAAAGGCCATGATTAACACTAGCAACTCCTTACTCTCAAGGAACACTCAGTAGTTCATTGCTTAGGGAGAAATGTGAGGGGGAAAAATGTATCTTAAAGGAATAGTTCACCCTAGATTCCCTGGAATGTTTCTCTGTATGGAGATGTATACGGGCCAATGAAAGTCTGAATACAGTGTTGTGTGTAAAAAAATCAAAAATAAATATCCATGAGGTAGAAAAAGATTAGTCAAGCACTGCAGACAATCCTATCCCAAATAAGTTCCAACCACCACAGACACTTCTCCCCCTAGTACTGTAGTCAGTAAATATCAGAGACGATCTCTCCCCGCCTCTATTCCTCCTTCTCTCCATTCCTCCCCCTCTATCAGAAAGACTGTAAATCCAGTCTGGGAAGCACACGATGCTATCTGATTCCTTGCCGTCGCATCCGTCAACACACACACACACACACACACACACACACACACACACACACACACACACACACACACACACACACACACACACACACACACACACACACACACACACACACACACACACACACACACACACACACACACACACACACACACACACACACACACACACACACACACACACACACACACACACACACACACACACACACACACACACACACACACACACACACACACACACACACACACACACACACACACACACACACACACACACACACACACACACACACACACACACACACACACACACACACACACACACACACACACACACACACACACACACACACACACACACACACACACACACACACACACACACACACACACACACACACACACACACACACACACACACACACACACACACACACACACACACACACACACACACACACACACACACACACACACACACACACACACACACACACACACACACACACACACACACACACACACACACACACACACACACACACACACACACACACACACACACACACACACACACACACACACACACACACACACACACACACACACACACACACACACACACACACACACACACACACACACACACACACACACACACACACACACACACACACACACACACACACGCGAACAGACACACACACACACGCGAACAGACACACGGCGTGACAGCATCTCTCTGCTCTCCCGGCGCTATATTTCATAACATGCCGTGTAGCAGTGTGAGATATGGGAACTGATTGCGTTTGTTGTAAGCCTTGGTGGTCCCGTTATCTCTCCGTGAATGAAATACCACTGGATCTCTGTCATAAATACATTGGCTATAGGCTGACATATATGTGTGCAGGTTATAGAGGGTAAGAACATAGCCTGGGAACAGTGAAAAGGTGCTGAGACACATAAGAGGTTATCACCATGGGGATATAGCGTGTTGTAAGAGGAATGTTTCGGAAGACTCCCCTGACAATGTCGACGTTGGAACGGTTGTTTATTCACCTCCGTATATCTGTCAATATTAAATATTCACATGCTTTTTCTCCGTAAATTGTATTCTGTTTGTGTGGCCTCTTATCTGATCGCTCATGTCTTTTTGTTTTTGAACTAGATTTATGTCTAAAGTTCAAAGTTATCAGATTCAACAACACAGGGGATCTCTTTCTAAGCCTCTGAGTCCCAAAGAGAGTGCATTCAGAGTTGTTGTCCTCCCTGGAATAAATAACTGTTGTTTTGTGGGTACTCGTATATTAGACGCGCGACCACAGCTGGTTCATCAGGGGGACAGTGTGTCACAGTAACCCCGCGTGGTTTTCAATGGGCAATGATTTTGCTCAGATCTTAGGATGTTGCAAGAGATTACACTTTGCAGTAAGAGATATACGAGACAAAAATAGCTTTAGACCACTGCCTTCTCCTTCGTTCCCCCTCTCTTCCCTCTATCCCTCTCTTTACCTCCTCTCTTACCCCTCCCTTCTGCTCCTCTAACTTCTTTCTGTCTCTATCCATTCTAATGAAGGCTCATTCTCAATGCACCACTCAATGTGCATGTGTTTTCATGTGAAGACGGCAGAAAAACTGTTTTCCATCAACACAGCTGAAAACCACACCATTCATTCATTCATTCATTCATTCATTCATTCATTCATTCTGTCTGTCTGTCTGTCTGTCTGTCTGTCTGTCTGTCTGTCTGTCTGCCTGCCTGCCTGCCTGCCTGCCTGCCTGCCTGCCTGCCTGCCTGCCTGCCTGCCTGCCTGCCTGCCTGCCTGCCTGCCTGCCTGCCTGCCTGCCTGCCTGCCTGCCTGCCTGCCTGCCTGCCTGCCTGCCTGCCTGCCTGCCTGCCTGCCTGCCTGCCTGCCTGCCTGCCTGCCTGCCTGCCTGCCTGCCTGCCTGCCTGCCTGCCTGCCTGCCTGCCTGCCTGCCTGCCTGCCTGCCTGCCTGCCTGCCTGCCTGCCTGCCTGCCTGCCTGCCTGCCTGCCTGCCTGCCTGCCTGCCTGCCTGCCTGCCTGCCTGCCTGCCTGCCTGCCTGCCTGCCTGCCTGCCTGCCTGCCTGCCTGCCTGCCTGCCTGCCTGCCTGCCTGCCTGCCTGCCTGCCTGCCTGCCTGCCTGCCTGCCTGCCTGCCTGCCTGCCTGCCTGCCTGCCTGCCTGCCTGCCTGCCTGCCTGCCTGCCTGCCTGCCTGCCTGCCTGCCTGCCTGCCTGCCTGCCTGCCTGCCTGCCTGCCTGCCTGCCTGCCTGCCTGCCTGCCTGCCTGCCTGCCTGCCTGCCTGCCTGCCTGCCTGCCTGCCTGCCTGCCTGCCTGCCTGCCTGCCTGCCTGCCTGCCTGCCTGCCTGCCTGCCTGCCTGCCTGCCTGCCTGCCTGCCTGCCTGCCTGCCTGCCTGCCTGCCTGCCTGCCTGCCTGCCTGCCTGCCTGCCTGCCTGCCTGCCTGCCTGCCTGCCTGCCTGCCTGCCTGCCTGCCTGCCTGCCTGCCTGCCTGCCTGCCTGCCTGTCTGTCTGTCTGTCTGTCTGTCTGTCTGTCTGTCTGTCTGTCTGTGTCTGTCCGTCCTCACGCACAAATTATCACAGTCTAACATAAACCTCCATCTCGACTGCTTCTAAAATGTCTCAATAACGGCATTTTGTATAATTTCCACTTATGCAAGATGCTATTATTTTCAGCTTTAAAACGCTTGCAGTAAATGTCAGGTTAACATCGGAGCAGTACAAGGGGGATTTGAATTCTGTCTGCTATCAGCCTATACAGGAACCGGCTCACACCACCTACCTGTACTGTAGGTCCTGACCCTCCATCTCAGAAATACCAAGGAGAGGAACTGGAGGGAGAGAAAGTAGAGGAGTGGAGCAGCGAAGGTGGAGACAGGAATGGGAGGATAGGGAGAGGAAGAGAGAACGTGGCAAGGTAGAGCAGGAGTGAGAGGATAAGGAGAGGAAGAGAGAATGTGACGAGGCAGAGCAGGAGTGAGAGGATAAGGAGAGGAAGAGAGAATGTGACGAGGCAGAGCAGGAGTGAGAGGATAAGGAGAGGAAGAGAGAATGTGACGAGGCAGAGCAGGAGTGAGAGGATAAGGAGAGGAAGAGAGAATGTGACGAGGCAGAGCAGGAGTGAGAGGATAAGGAGAGGAAGAGAGAATGTGGCGAGGCAGAGCAGGAATGAGAGGATAAGGAGAGGAAGAGAGAATGTGGCGAAACAGAGCAGGAGTGAGAGGAAGAGAGAACGTGGCGAGACAGAGCAGGAGTGAGAGGAAGAGAGAACGTGGCGAGGCAGAGCAGGAATGAGAGGATAAGGAGAGGAAGAGAGAATGTGGCGAGGCAGAGCAGGAGTGAGAGGAAGAGAGAACGTGGCGAGACAGAGCAGGAGTGAGAGGAAGAGAGAATGTGGCGAGACAGAGCAGGAGTGAGAGGAAGAGAGAACGTGGCGAGGCAGAGCAGGAATGAGAGGATAAGGAGAGGAAGAGAGAATGTGGCGAGGCAGAGCAGGAGTGAGAGGAAGAGAGAACGTGGCGAGACAGAGCAGGAATGAGAGGATAAGGAGAGGAAGAGAGAATGTGGCGAGGCAGAGCAGGAGTGAGAGGATAAGGAGAGGAAGAGAGAATGTGGCGAGGCAGAGCAGGAATGAGAGGATAAGGAGAGGAAGAGAGAATGTGGCGAGGCAGAGCAGGAGTGAGAGGAAGAGAGAACGTGGCGAGACAGAGCAGGAATGAGAGGATAAGGAGAGGAAGAGAGAATGTGGCGAGGCAGAGCAGGAGTGAGAGGATAAGGAGAGGAAGAGAGAACGTGGCGAGGCAGAGCAGGAATGAGAGGATAAGGAGAGGAAGAGAGAATGTGGCGAGGCAGAGCAGGAGTGAGAGGAAGAGAGAACGTGGCGAGGCAGAGCAGGAGTGAGAGGATAAGGAGAGGAAGAGAGAACGTGGCGAGACAGAGCAGGAGTGAGAGGAAGAGAGAACGTGGCGAGACAGAGCAGGAGTGAGAGGAAGAGAGAATGTGGCGAGACAGAGCAGGAGTGAGAGGATAAGGAGAGGAAGAGAGAACGTGGTGAGGCAGAGCAGGAGTGAGAGGATAAGGAGAGGAAGAGAGAACGTGGTGAGACAGAGCAGGAGTGAGAGGAAGAGAGAACGTGGCGAGACAGAGCAGGAGTGAGAGGATAAGGAGAGGAAGAGAGAACGTGGCGAGACAGAGCAGGAGTGAGAGGAAGAGAGAATGTGGCGAGGCAGAGCAGGAGTGAGAGGATAAGGAGAGGAAGAGAGAACGTGGTGAGGCAGAGCAGGAGTGAGAGGATAAGGAGAGGAAGAGAGAATGTGGCGAGACAGAGCAGGAGTGAGAGGATAAGGAGAGGAAGAGAGAATGTGGCGAGGAGGAGCAGGAGTGAGAGGATAAGGAGAGGAAGAGAGAATGTGGCGAGACAGAGCAGGAGTGAGAGGATAAGGAGAGGAAGAGAGAATGTGGTGAGGCAGAGCAGGAGTGAGAGGATAAGGAGAGGAAGAGAGAATGTGGCGAGGCAGAGCAGGAGTGAGAGGATAAGGAGAGGAAGAGAGAATGTGGCGAGACAGAGCAGGAGTGAGAGGATAAGGAGAGGAAGAGAGAACGTGGCGAGACAGAGCAGGAGTGAGAGGATAAGGAGAGGAAGAGAGAACGTGGTGAGGCAGAGCAGGAGTGAGAGGATAAGGAGAGGAAGAGAGAACGTGGTGAGGCAGAGCAGGAGTGAGAGGAAGAGAGAACGTGGCGAGACAGAGCAGGAGTGAGAGGATAAGGAGAGGAAGAGAGAACGTGGTGAGGCAGAGCAGGAGTGAGAGGATAAGGAGAGGAAGAGAGAACGTGGTGAGACAGAGCAGGAGTGAGAGGAAGAGAGAATGTGGCGAGACAGAGCAGGAGTGAGAGGATAAGGAGAGGAAGAGAGAACGTGGCGAGGCAGAGCAGGAGTGAGAGGAAGAGAGAACGTGGTGAGACAGAGCAGGTGTGAGAGGAAGAGAGAATGTGGCGAGACAGAGCAGGAGTGAGAGGAAGAGAGAATGTGGCGAGGCAGAGCAGGAGTGAGAGGATAAGGAGAGGAAGAGAGAACGTGGCGAGGCAGAGCAGGAGTGAGAGGAAGAGAGAACGTGGCGAGACAGAGCAGGAGTGAGAGGATAAGGAGAGGAAGAGAGAACGTGGTGAGGCAGAGCAGGAGTGAGAGGATAAGGAGAGGAAGAGAGAACGTGGTGAGACAGAGCAGGAGTGAGAGGAAGAGAGAATGTGGCGAGACAGAGCAGGAGTGAGAGGATAAGGAGAGGAAGAGAGAACGTGGCGAGACAGAGCAGGAGTGAGAGGAAGAGAGAATGTGGCGAGACAGAGCAGGAGTGAGAGGATAAGGAGAGGAAGAGAGAATGTGGCGAGGCAGAGCAGGAGTGAGAGGATAAGGAGAGGAAGAGAGAACGTGGTGAGACAGAGCAGGAGTGAGAGGAAGAGAGAACGTGGCGAGACAGAGCAGGAGTGAGAGGATAAGGAGAGGAAGAGAGAACGTGGTGAGGCAGAGCAGGAGTGAGAGGATAAGGAGAGGAAGAGAGAACGTGGCGAGACAGAGCAGGAGTGAGAGGAAGAGAGAATGTGGCGAGGCAGAGCAGGAGTGAGAGGATAAGGAGAGGAAGAGAGAACGTGGTGAGGCAGAGCAGGAGTGAGAGGATAAGGAGAGGAAGAGAGAATGTGGCGAGGCAGAGCAGGAGTGAGAGGATAAGGAGAGGAAGAGAGAATGTGGCGAGACAGAGCAGGAGTGAGAGGATAAGGAGAGGAAGAGAGAATGTGGTGAGGCAGAGCAGGAGTGAGAGGATAAGGAGAGGAAGAGAGAATGTGGCGAGGCAGAGCAGGAGTGAGAGGATAAGGAGAGGAAGAGAGAACGTGGCGAGACAGAGCAGGAGTGAGAGGATAAGGAGAGGAAGAGAGAACGTGGTGAGGCAGAGCAGGAGTGAGAGGATAAGGAGAGGAAGAGAGAACGTGGTGAGGCAGAGCAGGAGTGAGAGGATAAGGAGAGGAAGAGAGAACGTGGTGAGACAGAGCAGGAGTGAGAGGAAGAGAGAATGTGGCGAGACAGAGGAGGAGTGAGAGGATAAGGAGAGGAAGAGAGAACGTGGTGAGACAGAGCAGGAGTGAGAGGAAGAGAGAACGTGGCGAGACAGAGGAGGAGTGAGAGGATAAGGAGAGGAAGAGAGAACGTGGTGAGGCAGAGCAGGAGTGAGAGGATAAGGAGAGGAAGAGAGAACGTGGTGAGACAGAGCAGGAGTGAGAGGAAGAGAGAATGTGGCGAGACAGAGCAGGAGTGAGAGGATAAGGAGAGGAAGAGAGAACATGGCGAGGCAGAGCAGGAGTGAGAGGAAGAGAGAATGTGGCGAGACAGCAGGTGTGAGAGGAAGAGAGAATGTGGCGAGACAGAGCAGGAGTGAGAGGAAGAGAGAATGTGGCGAGGCAGAGCAGGAGTGAGAGGATAAGGAGAGGAAGAGAGAACGTGGCGAGGCAGAGCAGGAGTGAGAGGATAAGGAGAGGAAGAGAGAACGTGGTGAGGCAGAGCAGGAGTGAGAGGATAAGGAGAGGAAGAGAGAACGTGGCGAGACAGAGCAGGAGTGAGAGGATAAGGAGAGGAAGAGAGAACGTGGTGAGGCAGAGCAGGAGTGAGAGGATAAGGAGAGGAAGAGAGAACGTGGTGAGACAGAGCAGGAGTGAGAGGAAGAGAGAATGTGGCGAGACAGAGCAGGAGTGAGAGGAAGAGAGAATGTGGCGAGACAGAGCAGGAGTGAGAGGAAGAGAGAATGTGGCGAGACAGAGCAGGAGTGAGAGGATAAGGAGAGGAAGAGAGAATGTGGCGAGACAGAGCAGGAGTGAGAGGATAAGGAGAGGAAGAGAGAATGTGGCGAGACAGAGCAGGAGTGAGAGGATAAGGAGAGGAAGAGAGAATGTGACGAGACAGAGCAGGAGTGAGAGGAAGAGAGAATGTGGCGAGACAGAGCAGGAGTGAGAGGAAGAGAGAATGTGGCGAGACAGCAGGTGTGAGAGGAAGAGAGAATGTGGCGAGACAGAGCAGGAGTGAGAGGAAGAGAGAATGTGGCGAGACAGCAGGTGTGAGAGGAAGAGAGAACTTGGCGAGACAGAGCAGGAGTGAGAGGAAGAGAGAATGTGGCGAGACAGAGCAGGAGTGAGAGGAAGAGAGAATGTGGCGAGACAGCAGGTGTGAGAGGAAGAGAGAATGTGGCGAGACAGAGCAGGAGTGAGAGGAAGAGAGAATGTGGCGAGACAGAGCAGGAGTGAGAGGATAAGGAGAGGAAGAGAGAACGTGGCGAGACAGAGCAGGAGTGAGAGGATAAGGAGAGGAAGAGAGAACGTGGTGAGGCAGAGCAGGAGTGAGAGGATAAGGAGAGGAAGAGAGAACGTGGTGAGGCAGAGCAGGAGTGAGAGGAAGAGAGAACGTGGCGAGACAGAGCAGGAGTGAGAGGATAAGGAGAGGAAGAGAGAACGTGGTGAGGCAGAGCAGGAGTGAGAGGATAAGGAGAGGAAGAGAGAACGTGGTGAGACAGAGCAGGAGTGAGAGGAAGAGAGAATGTGGCGAGACAGAGCAGGAGTGAGAGGATAAGGAGAGGAAGAGAGAACGTGGTGAGGCAGAGCAGGAGTGAGAGGATAAGGAGAGGAAGAGAGAATGTGACGAGACAGAGCAGGAGTGAGAGGAAGAGAGAATGTGGCGAGACAGAGCAGGAGTGAGAGGAAGAGAGAATGTGGCGAGACAGCAGGTGTGAGAGGAAGAGAGAATGTGGCGAGACAGAGCAGGAGTGAGAGGAAGAGAGAATGTGGCGAGACAGAGCAGGAGTGAGAGGATAAGGAGAGGAAGAGAGAACGTGGCGAGACAGAGCAGGAGTGAGAGGATAAGGAGAGGAAGAGAGAACGTGGTGAGGCAGAGCAGGAGTGAGAGGATAAGGAGAGGAAGAGAGAATGTGGTGAGGCAGAGCAGGAGTGAGAGGAAGAGAGAACGTGGCGAGACAGAGCAGGAGTGAGAGGCTAAGGAGAGGAAGAGAGAACGTGGTGAGGCAGAGCAGGAGTGAGAGGATAAGGAGAGGAAGAGAGAACGTGGTGAGACAGAGCAGGAGTGAGAGGAAGAGAGAATGTGGCGAGACAGAGCAGGAGTGAGAGGATAAGGAGAGGAAGAGAGAACGTGGTGAGGCAGAGCAGGAGTGAGAGGATAAGGAGAGGAAGAGAGAACGTGGTGAGGCAGAGCAGGAGTGAGAGGAAGAGAGAACGTGGCGAGACAGAGCAGGAGTGAGAGGATAAGGAGAGGAAGAGAGAACGTGGTGAGGCAGAGCAGGAGTGAGAGGATAAGGAGAGGAAGAGAGAACGTGGTGAGACAGAGCAGGAGTGAGAGGAAGAGAGAATGTGGCGAGACAGAGCAGGAGTGAGAGGATAAGGAGAGGAAGAGAGAACGTGGTGAGGCAGAGCAGGAGTGAGAGGATAAGGAGAGGAAGAGAGAATGTGACGAGACAGAGCAGGAGTGAGAGGAAGAGAGAATGTGGCGAGACAGAGCAGGAGTGAGAGGATAAGGAGAGGAAGACAGAACGTGGTGAGGCAGAGCAGGAGTGAGAGGATAAGGAGAGGAAGAGAGAACGTGGTGAGACAGAGCAGGAGTGAGAGGAAGAGAGAATGTGGCGAGACAGAGCAGGAGTGAGAGGAAGAGAGAATGTGGCGAGACAGAGCAGGAGTGAGAGGATAAGGAGAGGAAGAGAGAACGTGGCGAGACAGAGCAGGAGTGAGAGGAAGAGAGAATGTGGCGAGGCAGAGCAGGAGTGAGAGGATAAGGAGAGGAAGAGAGAACGTGGTGAGACAGAGCAGGAGTGAGAGGAAGAGAGAACGTGGCGAGACAGAGCAGGAGTGAGAGGATAAGGAGAGGAAGAGAGAACGTGGTGAGGCAGAGCAGGAGTGAGAGGATAAGGAGAGGAAGAGAGAACGTGGCGAGACAGAGCAGGAGTGAGAGGAAGAGAGAATGTGGCGAGGCAGAGCAGGAGTGAGAGGATAAGGAGAGGAAGAGAGAACGTGGTGAGGCAGAGCAGGAGTGAGAGGATAAGGAGAGGAAGAGAGAATGTGGCGAGGCAGAGCAGGAGTGAGAGGATAAGGAGAGGAAGAGAGAATGTGGCGAGACAGAGCAGGAGTGAGAGGATAAGGAGAGGAAGAGAGAATGTGGTGAGGCAGAGCAGGAGTGAGAGGATAAGGAGAGGAAGAGAGAATGTGGCGAGGCAGAGCAGGAGTGAGAGGATAAGGAGAGGAAGAGAGAATGTGGCGAGACAGAGCAGGAGTGAGAGGATAAGGAGAGGAAGAGAGAACGTGGCGAGACAGAGCAGGAGTGAGAGGATAAGGAGAGGAAGAGAGAACGTGGTGAGGCAGAGCAGGAGTGAGAGGATAAGGAGAGGAAGAGAGAACGTGGTGAGGCAGAGCAGGAGTGAGAGGAAGAGAGAACGTGGCGAGACAGAGCAGGAGTGAGAGGATAAGGAGAGGAAGAGAGAACGTGGTGAGGCAGAGCAGGAGTGAGAGGATAAGGAGAGGAAGAGAGAACGTGGTGAGACAGAGCAGGAGTGAGAGGAAGAGAGAATGTGGCGAGACAGAGCAGGAGTGAGAGGATAAGGAGAGGAAGAGAGAACGTGGCGAGGCAGAGCAGGAGTGAGAGGAAGAGAGAATGTGGCGAGACAGAGCAGGAGTGAGAGGAAGAGAGAATGTGGCGAGACAGAGCAGGAGTGAGAGGAAGAGAGAATGTGGCGAGGCAGAGCAGGAGTGAGAGGATAAGGAGAGGAAGAGAGAACGTGGCGAGGCAGAGCAGGAGTGAGAGGATAAGGAGAGGAAGAGAGAACGTGGTGAGACAGAGCAGGAGTGAGAGGAAGAGAGAATGTGGCGAGACAGAGCAGGAGTGAGAGGAAGAGAGAATGTGGCGAGACAGAGCAGGAGTGAGAGGATAAGGAGAGGAAGAGAGAATGTGGCGAGACAGAGCAGGAGTAAGAGGATAAGGAGAGGAAGAGAGAATGTGACGAGGCAGAGCAGGAGTGAGAGGATAAGGAGAGGAAGAGAGAATGTGACGAGGCAGAGCAGGAGTGAGAGGATAAGGAGAGGAAGAGAGAATGTGACGAGGCAGAGCAGGAGTGAGAGGAAGAGAGAATGTGGCGAGGCAGAGCAGGAGTGAGAGGATAAGGAGAGGAAGAGAGAATGTGGCGAGACAGAGCAGGAGTGAGAGGATAAGGAGAGGAAGAGAGAACGTGGTGAGACAGAGCAGGAGTGAGAGGAAGAGAGAATGTGGCGAGACAGAGCAGGAGTGAGAGGATAAGGAGAGGAAGAGAGAATGTGGCGAGACAGAGCAGGAGTGAGAGGATAAGGAGAGGAAGAGAGAATGTGACGAGGCAGAGCAGGAGTGAGAGGATAAGGAGAGGAAGAGAGAATGTGGCGAGGCAGAGCAGGAGTGAGAGGATAAGGAGAGGAAGAGAGAATGTGGTGAGGCAGAGCAGGAGTGAGAGGATAAGGAGAGGAAGAGAGAATGTGGCGAGGCAGAGCAGGAGTGAGAGGATAAGGAGAGGAAGAGAGAACGTGGCGAGACAGAGCAGGAGTGAGAGGATAAGGAGAGGAAGAGAGAACGTGGTGAGGCAGAGCAGGAGTGAGAGGATAAGGAGAGGAAGAGAGAACGTGGTGAGGCAGAGCAGGAGTGAGAGGAAGAGAGAACGTGGCGAGACAGAGGAGGAGTGAGAGGATAAGGAGAGGAAGAGAGAACGTGGTGAGGCAGAGCAGGAGTGAGAGGATAAGGAGAGGAAGAGAGAACGTGGTGAGACAGAGCAGGAGTGAGAGGAAGAGAGAATGTGGCGAGACAGAGCAGGAGTGAGAGGATAAGGAGAGGAAGAGAGAACATGGCGAGGCAGAGCAGGAGTGAGAGGAAGAGAGAATGTGGCGAGACAGCAGGTGTGAGAGGAAGAGAGAATGTGGCGAGACAGAGCAGGAGTGAGAGGAAGAGAGAATGTGGCGAGGCAGAGCAGGAGTGAGAGGATAAGGAGAGGAAGAGAGAACGTGGCGAGGCAGAGCAGGAGTGAGAGGATAAGGAGAGGAAGAGAGAACGTGGTGAGGCAGAGCAGGAGTGAGAGGATAAGGAGAGGAAGAGAGAACGTGGCGAGACAGAGCAGGAGTGAGAGGATAAGGAGAGGAAGAGAGAACGTGGTGAGGCAGAGCAGGAGTGAGAGGATAAGGAGAGGAAGAGAGAACGTGGTGAGACAGAGCAGGAGTGAGAGGAAGAGAGAATGTGGCGAGACAGAGCAGGAGTGAGAGGAAGAGAGAATGTGGCGAGACAGAGCAGGAGTGAGAGGAAGAGAGAATGTGGCGAGACAGAGCAGGAGTGAGAGGATAAGGAGAGGAAGAGAGAATGTGGCGAGACAGAGCAGGAGTGAGAGGATAAGGAGAGGAAGAGAGAATGTGACGAGGCAGAGCAGGAGTGAGAGGATAAGGAGAGGAAGAGAGAATGTGGCGAGGCAGAGCAGGAGTGAGAGGATAAGGAGAGGAAGAGAGAATGTGGCGAGACAGAGCAGGAGTGAGAGGATAAGGAGAGGAAGAGAGAATGTGACGAGACAGAGCAGGAGTGAGAGGAAGAGAGAATGTGGCGAGACAGAGCAGGAGTGAGAGGAAGAGAGAATGTGGCGAGACAGCAGGTGTGAGAGGAAGAGAGAATGTGGCGAGACAGAGCAGGAGTGAGAGGAAGAGAGAATGTGGCGAGACAGCAGGTGTGAGAGGAAGAGAGAACTTGGCGAGACAGAGCAGGAGTGAGAGGAAGAGAGAATGTGGCGAGACAGAGCAGGAGTGAGAGGAAGAGAGAATGTGGCGAGACAGCAGGTGTGAGAGGAAGAGAGAATGTGGCGAGACAGAGCAGGAGTGAGAGGAAGAGAGAATGTGGCGAGACAGAGCAGGAGTGAGAGGATAAGGAGAGGAAGAGAGAACGTGGCGAGACAGAGCAGGAGTGAGAGGATAAGGAGAGGAAGAGAGACCGTGGTGAGGCAGAGCAGGAGTGAGAGGATAAGGAGAGGAAGAGAGAACGTGGTGAGGCAGAGCAGGAGTGAGAGGAAGAGAGAACGTGGCGAGACAGAGCAGGAGTGAGAGGATAAGGAGAGGAAGAGAGAACGTGGTGAGGCAGAGCAGGAGTGAGAGGATAAGGAGAGGAAGAGAGAACGTGGTGAGACAGAGCAGGAGTGAGAGGAAGAGAGAATGTGGCGAGACAGAGCAGGAGTGAGAGGATAAGGAGAGGAAGAGAGAACGTGGTGAGGCAGAGCAGGAGTGAGAGGATAAGGAGAGGAAGAGAGAATGTGACGAGACAGAGCAGGAGTGAGAGGAAGAGAGAATGTGGCGAGACAGAGCAGGAGTGAGAGGAAGAGAGAATGTGGCGAGACAGCAGGTGTGAGAGGAAGAGAGAATGTGGCGAGACAGAGCAGGAGTGAGAGGAAGAGAGAATGTGGCGAGACAGAGCAGGAGTGAGAGGATAAGGAGAGGAAGAGAGAACGTGGCGAGACAGAGCAGGAGTGAGAGGATAAGGAGAGGAAGAGAGAACGTGGTGAGGCAGAGCAGGAGTGAGAGGATAAGGAGAGGAAGAGAGAATGTGGTGAGGCAGAGCAGGAGTGAGAGGAAGAGAGAACGTGGCGAGACAGAGCAGGAGTGAGAGGCTAAGGAGAGGAAGAGAGAACGTGGTGAGGCAGAGCAGGAGTGAGAGGATAAGGAGAGGAAGAGAGAACGTGGTGAGACAGAGCAGGAGTGAGAGGAAGAGAGAATGTGGCGAGACAGAGCAGGAGTGAGAGGATAAGGAGAGGAAGAGAGAACGTGGTGAGGCAGAGCAGGAGTGAGAGGATAAGGAGAGGAAGAGAGAACGTGGTGAGGCAGAGCAGGAGTGAGAGGAAGAGAGAACGTGGCGAGACAGAGCAGGAGTGAGAGGATAAGGAGAGGAAGAGAGAACGTGGTGAGGCAGAGCAGGAGTGAGAGGATAAGGAGAGGAAGAGAGAACGTGGTGAGACAGAGCAGGAGTGAGAGGAAGAGAGAATGTGGCGAGACAGAGCAGGAGTGAGAGGATAAGGAGAGGAAGAGAGAACGTGGTGAGGCAGAGCAGGAGTGAGAGGATAAGGAGAGGAAGAGAGAATGTGACGAGACAGAGCAGGAGTGAGAGGAAGAGAGAATGTGGCGAGACAGAGCAGGAGTGAGAGGATAAGGAGAGGAAGACAGAACGTGGTGAGGCAGAGCAGGAGTGAGAGGATAAGGAGAGGAAGAGAGAACGTGGTGAGACAGAGCAGGAGGAGAGGAAGAGAGAATGAGAGAGAAGAGAGAATGTGGCGAGACAGAGCAGGAGAGAGGATAAGAGAGGAAGGATAAGAGAGGAGGAAGAGAGAACGTGGTGAGGCAGAGCAGGAGTGAGAGGATAAGGAGAGGAAGAGAGAACGTGGCGAGACAGAGCAGGAGTGAGAGGAAGAGAGAATGTGGCGAGGCAGAGCAGGAGTGAGAGGATAAGGAGAGGAAGAGAGAACGTGGTGAGGCAGAGCAGGAGTGAGAGGATAAGGAGAGGAAGAGAGAATGTGGCGAGGCAGAGCAGGAGTGAGAGGATAAGGAGAGGAAGAGAGAATGTGGTGAGACAGAGCAGGAGTGAGAGGATAAGGAGAGGAAGAGAGAATGTGGTGAGGCAGAGCAGGAGTGAGAGGATAAGGAGAGAGGAAGAGAGAATGTGGCGAGGCAGAGCAGGAGTGAGAGGATAAGGAGAGGAAGAGAGAATGTGGCGAGACAGAGCAGGAGTGAGAGGATAAGGAGAGGAAGAGAGAACGTGGCGAGACAGAGCAGGAGTGAGAGGATAAGGAGAGGAAGAGAGAACGTGGTGAGGCAGAGCAGGAGTGAGAGGATAAGGAGAGGAAGAGAGAACGTGGTGAGGCAGAGCAGGAGTGAGAGGAAGAGAGAACGTGGCGAGACAGAGCAGGAGTGAGAGGATAAGGAGAGGAAGAGAGAACGTGGTGAGGCAGAGCAGGAGTGAGAGGATAAGGAGAGGAAGAGAGAACGTGGTGAGACAGAGCAGGAGTGAGAGGAAGAGAGAATGTGGCGAGACAGAGCAGGAGTGAGAGGATAAGGAGAGGAAGAGAGAACGTGGCGAGGCAGAGCAGGAGTGAGAGGAAGAGAGAATGTGGCGAGACAGAGCAGGAGTGAGAGGAAGAGAGAATGTGGCGAGACAGAGCAGGAGTGAGAGGAAGAGAGAATGTGGCGAGGCAGAGCAGGAGTGAGAGGATAAGGAGAGGAAGAGAGAACGTGGCGAGGCAGAGCAGGAGTGAGAGGATAAGGAGAGGAAGAGAGAACGTGGTGAGACAGAGCAGGAGTGAGAGGAAGAGAGAATGTGGCGAGACAGAGCAGGAGTGAGAGGAAGAGAGAATGTGGCGAGACAGAGCAGGAGTGAGAGGATAAGGAGAGGAAGAGAGAATGTGGCGAGACAGAGCAGGAGTAAGAGGATAAGGAGAGGAAGAGAGAATGTGACGAGGCAGAGCAGGAGTGAGAGGATAAGGAGAGGAAGAGAGAATGTGACGAGGCAGAGCAGGAGTGAGAGGATAAGGAGAGGAAGAGAGAATGTGACGAGGCAGAGCAGGAGTGAGAGGAAGAGAGAATGTGGCGAGGCAGAGCAGGAGTGAGAGGATAAGGAGAGGAAGAGAGAATGTGGCGAGACAGAGCAGGAGTGAGAGGATAAGGAGAGGAAGAGAGAACGTGGTGAGACAGAGCAGGAGTGAGAGGAAGAGAGAATGTGGCGAGACAGAGCAGGAGTGAGAGGATAAGGAGAGGAAGAGAGAATGTGGCGAGACAGAGCAGGAGTGAGAGGATAAGGAGAGGAAGAGAGAATGTGACGAGGCAGAGCAGGAGTGAGAGGATAAGGAGAGGAAGAGAGAATGTGGCGAGGCAGAGCAGGAGTGAGAGGATAAGGAGAGGAAGAGAGAATGTGGCGAGACAGAGCAGGAGTGAGAGGATAAGGAGAGGAAGAGAGAATGTGACGAGACAGAGCAGGAGTGAGAGGAAGAGAGAATGTGGCGAGACAGAGCAGGAGTGAGAGGATAAGGAGAGGAAGAGAGAATGTGGCGAGACAGAGCAGGAGTGAGAGGATAAGGAGAGGAAGAGAGAACGTGGTGAGACAGAGCAGGAGTGAGAGGAAGAGAGAATGTGGCGAGACAGAGCAGGAGTGAGAGGATAAGGAGAGGAAGAGAGAATGTGGCGAGACAGAGCAGGAGTGAGAGGATAAGGAGAGGAAGAGAGAATGTGACGAGGCAGAGCAGGAGTGAGAGGATAAGGAGAGGAAGAGAGAATGTGGCGAGGCAGAGCAGGAGTGAGAGGATAAGGAGAGGAAGAGAGAATGTGGCGAGACAGAGCAGGAGTGAGAGGATAAGGAGAGGAAGAGAGAATGTGACGAGACAGAGCAGGAGTGAGAGGAAGAGAGAATGTGGCGAGACAGAGCAGGAGTGAGAGGAAGAGAGAATGTGGCGAGACAGCAGGTGTGAGAGGAAGAGAGAATGTGGCGAGACAGAGCAGGAGTGAGAGGAAGAGAGAATGTGGCGAGACAGAGCAGGAGTGAGAGGATAAGGAGAGGAAGAGAGAATGTGGCGAGACAGAGCAGGAGTGAGAGGATAAGGAGAGGAAGAGAGAATGTGGCGAGACAGAGCAGGAGTGAGAGGAAGAGAGAATGTGGCGAGACAGCAGGTGTGAGAGGAAGAGAGAACATGGCGAGACAGAGCAGGAGTGAGAGGAAGAGAGAATGTGGCGAGACAGCAGGTGTGAGAGGAAGAGAGAACGTGGCGAGACAGAGCAGGAGTGAGAGGAAGAGAGAATGTGGCGAGACAGAGCAGGAGTGAGAGGAAGAGAGAATGTGGCGAGACAGAGCAGGAGTGAGAGGAAGAGAGAATGTGGCGAGACAGCAGGTGTCAGCAGAGGAGGGGAAAACAGGTGCGACTACGTTTTTTTTTCAAAGAACCTGTGACTTTCACAAACACTCATCTGTTTCCCATTTTTATCGTATGTGTTTCTCCACAGGACTAACCATCTGTTATTGAATGTTGTAGTGTGGTTTCTACTCAAACTAATCAGATAGTCCAGTATGAAACATCCACTGTGAGACACAACAAAGTCACAACTGCTGATGCTGTCAACATATGGGCCGGCATAAGGAGGGGAGCACATTTAGACAGCTCAGAGAAGCTGCTTTTCTGTCTCTGAAACATCAAGATGTGGTGAAAAACGGAGAGTGGGAATGAGGGATGAAAAAGAGAGAGAAAGGGTTGAGACTAGCAGATTGTATTCAACTCTGACCATATCATTCAATCTGGCCATATGACACATTTTCTTCTAATGTGAAGCAACAAGTTGAGGGTATTTTGAGATTGCTGTCGGGGACTTCAGAAGTGTTGTGACAGATTCACAAATGCAGAAAAACATACACATCAACAATTTGGGTTTTGGTCAGAACAGTCTTACTGTGAGAGTAAACATATGGGCTCGTTCTAACAGTCCTTTCAACAGTCACACAGACTGATTCAAAACAGAGAAACGCAGTGGTTCTTTCCATCTGAACATCTTCAATGTGAAGTCCATCTAACTATCTTCACAAAACACACACTCCTGATTCCTAGATTGAATTGCGGACACTGCAATCTTTTTCATCACTTTCTATTCTCTCTCTCTCTCTCTCTCTCTCTCTCTCTCTCTCTCTCTCTCTCTCTCTCTCTCTCTCTCTCTCTCTCTCTCTCTGCCTCTCTCTCTCTCTCTCTCTCTCTCTCTCTCTGCCTCTCTCTCTCTCTCTCTCTCTCTCTGGGTTGGAAGTTGTCACAGTGAGCTGTGCTGTACACTGCTGTCTCTCAACCTTTCATCAGCTCTCTCTCTCTCTCCCTCTCTCTCTCTCTCTCTCTCTCTCTCTCTCTCTCTCTCTCTCTCTCTCTCTCTCTCTGCCTCTCTCTCTCTCTCTCTCTCTCTCTCTCTCTCTCTCTCTCTCTGGGTTGGAAGTTGTCACAGTGAGCTGTGCTGTATGTACACTGCTGTCTCTCAACCTTTCATCAGCTCTCTCTCTCTCTACCCTTGTCTCTGTCTGCATGCTCCTTTCGATGCTCTGCTAAGTTCATGCAAACCATATGATAATGAATCTGAATACCAGAAATAGAGTTTTAACATTTTAAATGTTTCCGTAATTTCAAAATAATGTGACTAATAGCTTTTTTTTTTCTCTCTCTCTCTCTCTCCCCTCCCCCTCTCCCCCTCTCCTCCTCTCCTCCTCTCCTCCCTCTGTTCATGAAGCTCTTAGACTCTTAATGGCCTGCATTAGAAGCCATTTCTCAGCAGTTTATTAGGGAAATGTGGCAAAAACACTGCGAAGAAGAGGTGCGACAAAACTCGGCCGCTTCACCAAAGGAAGTTAATTAGAACCCTGGGGAGAAAAGGGAGATCGTCGTGTTTTGCACATTTTTCCCCTTCTGCCTTTGTGGAGGGAGAGGAGCGCTACGTGGAGCTGGAGAATACCCACAGGGGACAAGGGGAGAGCGCGTGTTGACAAATTAAAAAGGCTGTTCATTGTAGCGACTGAGTGTTTAACGCCGAGCTTGTTTGCATTTTCACGATTCTGATTGTGGAATGGAGTTTGGGGAGGGTAAAGGTTTCAATGGGTTGGAAGTTGTCACAGTGAGCTGTGCTGTACACTGCTGTCTCTCAACCTTTCATCAGCTTGTGTCTCAGTTAGCTACACTACAGATCACAGTGGGTTTGGGCCAGAGTAGCTGGAGTGAAATGACATGTAGTGAAATCACAGAACATAGAACTAAAACTATGAACTAAATTAAAGGCTGTTTAATTGTATATTACTTCTGAAAGTAATTGGTTTCAAAAACCTATGTAAGCAAGAGTGCCACCCGAGTGGTGCAGCGGACTAAGGCACTGCATTGCAGTGATAGAGGCGTCACTACAGATCCGGGTTCGATCCTGGGCTGTGTTGCGGCCGGTCGCGAGCGGGAGACCCATGAGGCGTCACACAATTGGCCCAGCGTCGTCTGGATTGTGCTCTAGCGCCTCCTGTGGCGGGCCGGGTGCGTTACACACTGACACGTTTGCCAGTTGGATGATGTTTCCTCCGACACATTGGTGCGGCTGGCTTCCACGTTAAGCGAGCAGTGTGTCAAGAAGCAGTGTGGCTTGGGCGGGGTTGTGTTTCAGAGGACGCATGGCTCTTGACCTCCTCTCCCGAGGCCGCACAGGAGTTCAGGCGATGGGACAAGACTGTAACTAGCAATTAGATATCACGAAATTGGGGAGAAAAAGGGGTAAAAATAAATAAACAAGCAAACGAGTGCTCTATTAATTCTTAATTACTTCTATGTGGAAAGTCTAATCAGTGGTAGTAATTACATGTAAGAAGTTAAAGAACAATTACTTATCCCCACTACAGATTACCTGGCAATACATCATTTTACTAAATAAACCCTCATAAAATACCAATCTAACCTAAAGTGTTTCCTTTCCTCTCCTCTCTCAGGAAGTGTAGCTACTTCTGAAAGCAGTAGCTAATGGGGATCTCAATGAAATACTAAATACTCTCCCACCCTCTCCTTGTCTGCTGTCACATCTAAACGAGATTGCTCCCTCCGTCCCCCCTTAGTTCCCAGTCTATCTCTATCTCTGTGTTTTCATAGCCATATCAGGCAGTATTGAGTTTCTGTCTTCTCATCCACAAACTGCCAGCAACGCTGAGTCTACACTCTAAAGAAATGTCTATCAAAGCCCGGTGAACGGTGGTAACGGACCCAAACAACAATGGTGACAGAAGGGGAGTCACCTTGTGACAAGCCACCAACTGTCACTGAGAACAATTACCTGTCTGGTTCCTTACTCTTTCATTTTCAATAGAACCCTTTGACTTTTCCCAGTAATTCATTAAAGTTAAGAACATGTCCTGTATGGGGAGGGATAATTGAATACCACACTTAGGCTGTGTGTCTGAACAAGCCCCTAGGTATAGTAGCTAGGAGGACTCATCAGGAGTCAGGTAGGACTTTAGATAGTAGGGGAAGGGAATAGCATTGGATTACGAGCCAACTAGATCCGGTGTCACTGGAGTGTTTACACCGTTGTAAAAGGGCAATGGGTGATACTACCTCTGTCTCTCCTTTCACTCACTCAATTTTATCTCCTCCATCAACCAACTCTTTAGCCTTGTTTCTCCCTACATCAGCCAACTCTCTAGCCTTGTCTCTCATTCAGCCAACACTCTAGCCTAGTCTCTCATTCAGCTAACACTCTAGCCTTGTTTCTCATTCAGCCAATACTCTAGCCTCGTCTCTCATTCAGCCAACACTCTAGCCTAGTCTCTCATTCAGCTAACACTCTAGCCTTGTCTCTCCATCAGCCAACTCTCTAACATTGTCTCTCCATCAGCAAAATCTCTAGGCTTGTCTCTCCCTACATAAGCCAACTCTCTAGCCTTGTCTCTCTATCAGCCAACTCTCTAGCCTTGTCTCTCCAAAAGCCTTGTCTCTAGCCTTGTCTCTCCATCAGCACACTCTCTAGTCTTGTTCTCCATCAGCCAACTCTCTAACATTGTCTCTCATTCAGCCAATACTCTAGCCTCGTCTCTCATTCAGCCAACACTCTAGCCTTGTCTCTCCATCAGCCAACTCTCTAACATTGTCTCTCCATCAGCAAAATCTCTAGGCTTGTCTCTCCCTACATAAGCCAACTCTCTAGCCTTGTCTCTCTATCAGCCAACTCTCTAGCCTTGTCTCTCCAAAAGCCTTGTCTCTAGCCTTGTCTCTCCATCAGCACACTCTCTAGTCTTGTTCTCCATCAGCCAACTCTCTAACATTGTCTCTCCATCAGCCAACTCTCTAGCCCAGTCTCTCCCTCCATCAGCCAACTGTCTTGCCCTGCTTCTGGCTCCATCAGCCAACTCTCTAGCCTTGTCTCTATCAGCCAACTCTCTAGCCTTGTCTCTCCATCAGCCAACTCTATATCCCTGTCTCTTCCTCCATCAGCCAACTCTCTAGCCGTGTCTCTCCATCAGCCAACTCTATATCCCTGTCTCTTCCTCCATCAGCCAACTCTCTAGCCGTGTCTCTCCATCAGCCAACTCTCTAGCCCTGTCTCTCCCTCCATCAGCCAACTGTCTTGCCCTGTTTCTGGCTCCATCAGCCAACTCTCTAGCCTTGTGTCTCTATCAGCCAACTCTCTAGCCTTGTCTCTCCATCAGCCAACTCTATATCCCTGTCTCTTCCTCCATCAGCCAACTCTCTAGCCGTGTCTCTCCATCAGCCAACTCTATATCCCTGTCTCTTCCTCCATCAGCCAACTCTCTAGCCGTGTCTCTCCATCAGCCAAATCTCTAGCCCTGTCTCTCCCCCATCAGCGAAATGTCTAGCTTTGTGTCTTCTTCCATCAACCAACTGTCTAGCCCTGTCTCTCCATCAGCCAACTCTCTAGCCTTGTCTCTCAATCAGCCAACTCTGTTTCCCTGTCTCTCCCTCCATCTGCCAACTCTCTAGCCTTGTCTCTCCGTCAGCCAACTCTCTAGCCTTGTCTCTCCATCAGCCAACTCTATAGCCCTGTCTCTCCCTCCATCAGCCAACTGTCTAGCTTTGTGTCTTTCTCCATCAACCAACTGTCTAGCCCTGTCCCTCCATCAACCAACTCTCTAGCCCTGTTTCTCCTTCAATTAGCCAACTCTATAGCCTTGTATCACCGCCAGCCAACTCTCTTGCCTTGTCTCTCCATCAGCCAACTCCCTAGCCTTGCCTCTCCATCAGCCGGCTCTCTAGCCTTGTCTCTCCATCAGCCGACTCTCTAGCCTTGTCTCTCCATGTCTTCCTCCATCAACCAACTGTCTAGCCCTGTCTCCCAATCAGCCAACTCTCTTTCCCTGTCTCTCCCTCCATCAGTCAACTCTCTAGCCTTGTCTCTCATTCAGGAAAGTCTCTAGCCTTGTCTCTCCATCAGCTGAACTCTCTAGCCCTGTAACTCTCTCCATCAGCCATTTCTCTTGCCCTGTCTCTCCCTCCATCAGCCAACTCTCTAGCCCTGTCTCTCCCTCCATCAGCCAACTCTCTAGCCCTGTCTCTCCTTCCATCAGCAAACTCTCTAGCCCTGTCTCTCCCTCCATCAGCCAACTGACTAGCTCTGTCTCTCCCTCCATCAGCCAACTCACTAGCCCTGTTTCTCCCTCCATCAGCCAACTCACTAGCCCTGTCTCTCCCTCCATCAGCAAACTCTCTAGCCCTGTTTTTCCTTTCATTAGCCAACTCTCTAGCCTTGTCTCTCCATCAGCAAACTCTCCAGTCTCGTCTCTCCATCAGCCAACTCTCTATCCCTGTCTCTCCCTCCATCATCCAAATGTCTAGCTTTGTGTCTTCCTCCATCAACCAACTGTCTAGCCCTGTCTCCCAATCAGCCAACTCTCTTTCCCTGTCTCTCCCTCCATCAGTCAACTCTCTAGCCTTGTCTCTCATTCAGGAAAGTCTCTAGCCTTGTCTCTCCATCAGCCGAACTCTCTAGCCCTGTAACTCTCTCCATCAGCCATTTCTCTTGCCCTGTCTCTCCCTCCATAAGCCAACTCTCTAGCCCTGTCTCTCCCTCCATCAGCCAACTCTCTAGCCCTGTCTCTCCCACCATCAGCCAACTCTCTAGCCCTGTCTCTCTTTCCATCAGCCAACTCTCTAGCCCTGTCTCTCCCTCCATCTGCCAACTCACTTGCCCTGTCTCTCCCTCCATCAGCCAACTCACTAGCCCTGTTTCTCCCTCCATCAGCCAACTCACTAGCCCTGTCTCTCCCTCCATCAGCAAACTCACTAGCCCTGTCTCTCCTTCCATCAGCCAACTCACTAGCCCTGTCTCTCCCTCCATCAGCCACACTCACTAGCCCTGTCTCTCCCTCCATCAGCCAACTCACGAGCCCTGTCTCTCCCTCCATCAGCCAACTCACTAGCCCTGTCTCTCCCTCCATCAGCCAACTCACTAGCCCTGTCTCTCCCTCCATCAGCCAACTCACTAGCCCTGTCTCTCCCTCCATCAGCAAACTCTCTAGCCCTGTTTCTTCTTTCATTAGCCAACTCTTTAGCCTTGTCTCACCGCCACCCAACTCTCTAGCCTGGTCTCTCCCTACATAAGACAACTCTCTAGCGTTGTCTCTCCATCAGACAACTCTTTGGCCTTGTCTCTCCATCAGCCAACTCTCTAGCCCTGTCTCTCCGTCAGCCAACTCTCTAGCCCTGTCTCTCCCTACATAAGCCAACTCTCTAGCCCTGTCTCTCCCTACATAAGCCAACTCTCTAGCCCTGTCTCTCCCTACATAAGCCAACTCTCTAGCCTTGTCTCTCAGTCAGACAATTAAACAATTAAAATCAATACTGAATATCCTGAGATAGCCACAAAAGCACTGAAAATGTTGCTTCTATTTCCAAAATCCTATCTCTGCGAAGCGGGATTTTCCGCAATGAAGGCAACAAAAACAAAATTCTGGATTAGACTGAACATTAGTCTTCGGGTGTCACTGTCTCCCATCGCCCCTAGATGGGACTGTCTTGTTGCTGGGAAACAAGCTCAGGGCTCCCACTGATTCAGCGACATGGTGAGTTGCAATGTTTTTATTACATGGTCATTAGAGAAAAATATGCGCTTTATTTTTTATAATATAATCACATTAGACCTACTTAAACTAAAATGTTATGTGGATGGTGTAGTGTGTGGTGTGGATGGTGTGGTTGGGCGGAAGAACAAGTGGAGGGGGACTGGGAGTGACAGAGGGGTAAGGGGAAGGGAGAAGAGGGTAATAGAGCAGATGGAGAGGACAGGATGAAGGGCGTAGAGTGGGGATAGAGGACAAGGGGTAAGGAGTGGAGAGGCGGTAGGTTGGTGGGGGTGTACAGACGGAGTCGAGGAGGAGAAGAGAGCGGTGGAAGGGTGTAGTAGGGGGTACAAGGAGAGGGGGGAGAGAGAGAAGTGTGGGGTAGAGCGAGGGATGGTGAAAAAGTGTAATGTGCGTCTGATGAAAGATTCATAGCGTAGCATAGCCCAGGTCAGAATCTCTAAGAGAGAGAGAGAAGGCGGTGTGTACATTAGCCATCCCTGTCCCCATATTTATGAACCTTGGGTAGGCCATGGTGATGCTGATGACCTTACAGTAACTCTGCTCTCAATTGAATAAAACCATGTGTGGTCTGCTTGGCCCACAAATTATGTGCATGAGGTGTGTGTGTTTTACGAGGCATATCTTTTTATTTTTATTTTAATAAATTCATTAAAAATCCTACAATGTGATTTTCTGGATTTTTTCTTCTCATTTTGTCTGTCATAGTTGAAGTGTACCTATGATGAAAATTACAGGCCTCTCTCATATTTTTAAGTGGGAGAACTTGCACAATTGGTGGCTGACTAAATACTTTTTTGCCCCACTGTATGTCCCAAATGGCACTCTGCTAACTATGTAGTGTACTACTTTTGACCAGATCCCCCATGGGCACCAGTAAAAAGTAGTGCACTACAGTAGAGGGAATAGCGTGCCATTTGGGGCACAGACTTTATGTTTATGCATCAGTGCTGATCTGTGTTGTTGTGTGACCAGTGTATCACCTCTGGCCATAAAGCACCCGCCCTGACATTACAGATGAATACAGTGACACATCTGTTGTTTTTTTGGCTCTTGAAAAGATACAATGACTATGAGGTTAAGGTGCAGACTGTCAGCTTTAATTTGTGGGCATTTTCATCCGTATCGGGTGAACCATTTAGATACTACAGCACTTATTGTACATATTCCCCCCATTTTAGGGGACCAAAAGTATTCGGACAAATTCACTTATGTGTAGTAATAAAGTAAGTATTTGGTCCCATATTCATAGTACACAATGACTACATCAAGCTTGTGATTCCACACAAATATCATACATCCCTGGTTATTGCAATGGTGAGGGGTTAGCATGTCTTGGGGGTATGATATTTATGCCTTATTATTTATGCCTCATTATTCACAATTCATTCAGGATTGTCCGTAATCATGGTAGCATCCACAGTAATGTATACGTTTTTAGTAACATATTTCATTCTTATTTACAATAAAAGTGACTGCAAAATTAGACAATACATTATTTACCATTAATTTCTATTTGGGCACAAAATAATCTGAAACACAACCAAAACAAACAGCAAATGCATCCATCCGGTTTGTAGAGTCACATGCTTGATGTGGTCTTTGTGTTTTAGGTATATGGAACAGAATACTTCACTTTATACTACTTTAATACACATACGTGAATATATACAATCTCTAAACGGTTCGCCCAATATGGATGAAAATACCCTAACATTCAAGCTGACAGTCTGCACTTTAACTTTGTATAATTTAAAATTCAAAGTGCTGGGGTACAGAGCCAAAACAACAACAAATGTGTTGCTATCTCAATACTTTTGGAGCTCACTGTGTAATTAGTCCATCTATGATAGAGTCTGTGAGGTCCATATCAAATAAGGTAGCAGGCATTTCCACCCTGCTGCATTTATCAACGCACCTCAGGGATGTATAGAGGCTTTTCTCTCTGCCATCTATTGGATTTTTCACATAATGTATATAAAAACATTTAATAAAATATTATTATTGTTTCATTTTCATCCCTTTTCCACAAAAGAAAGCCGGCACGAGAGAGTGAGAACATTCTGTGTTGAGTGGATGTGATTTCTAATAAGGTATTTCAGCTACAGTGTTAAAATTGTAGGTAGGTACATTGATCCGTCTGTATAATGAAGATGTGTAGACGGAGGTGGCCATATTAGATTGGTGATGATGAAGCACATGACATCCATTGATGGTAAACTCTTTAGGTGTCATCCCTTTAAGGTGATGGAATTGGAGGTAAAGGTACTTTTTTCCAGAGGTTTTCCTCAAAGTAACGCTCTCCCATAGGGAAAGGAGGGAGAGATAACGTTTGAACGTTTGCCTATTTTGATAAGAGGGAAGTAGACTATTGCTGACAGTATCTAAAAATGTATCTCAAGACATTTGAATATGCTCCATGAAGATTTATTTTCCTTTTTGGAAAAGAAAGATTTTCAGTGCCAGAAATGACTACTTCTGTATAATGACACTTCCCAGGAGTTACAGAGATTTTTGGGAGAAAAGTTTTCTGATCCACGTTGTGTGTGTATGTGTGCATGAGTGCATACATCTCTGTTTGTGTTTGCATACGTAAGTATGTGGTGTCTGTGTGTGCATGAGCATGTACGTCTGTGTGTGTGTGTAATTGCACATTGACGTACATGCGTGTGTGTGCGCACTATCCATGACCATAATGAAATCTCCATAAACCCAGTATAGAGCTGTCCGTTTCGGTTATGGTGGAGGCTCCTAACAAAGCCTGAAGCCATGTGTATTTTCTACATCACTCTTTGTTTATTCTTTCTTTCTCTCGCTCCCTTTCTTTTTTACCTCATTACTTTGCAAAGGGTGAGAGCGAAACAGTGTATGGGATATTGCTCGTATTCCTTCACTGCTTCACAGAGAGAGCGAGAGAGAGATGGAGAGAGGGAGAGACGGAGGGAGAGAGAGACGGAGGGAGGGAGAGAGAGACGGAGGGAGGGAGAGAGAGATGGAGGGAGAGAGAGATTTAGGGAGAGAGAGGCGGAGGGAGAGAGACGGAGGGAGAGAGACGGAGGGAGAGAGACGGAGGGAGAGAGAGAGAGACGGAGGGAGGGAGAGACTGAGGGAGGGAGAGACTGAGGGAGGGAGAGACTGAGGGAGGGAGAAACGGAGGGAGAGAGAGACGGAGGGAGAGAGAGACGGCGGGGGAGAGAGATGGAGGGAGAGAGACGAGAGAGAGAAAGACGAGAGAGACTAGAGAGATACTGAGAGAGAGTGGGGAGTAAGTGAGGGAGCCGGGTGAGAGCTAGGCAGGACAGGGATTCATTAGAGAAGTGGTATAGTGACCAATCTGCACCACTGATTGAATAACAAGGAGACTCAGTTGTTCCCAAGCCTAATGAATTCTCAGCATCTGCATGCTCACCATCATAGACATCCCATTTGAAATTACAATGCTTTCCTTTGGATCCAAATAAAGTACTTGAGAAACACTGATGAAGACGACGGCCCAAAACGAGGTTATTTAACAAGACTCATTTTAATCAACGTCCACTGTCCTCCAAGAGTTGTTGAATTTCTTCTTCACTCCAATTTAGTTTGTTCTTCAATTCTTGCACATTGGTTGGAGCGCAAAGTTGGGGCAGTGTTGAGTGTTCTTTCCAAAGTATTCACGTGTGTCTCTGCATGTGTGTTCATTATATACGTATGTCCAATCGTGTTAAATTGAGTAGCTAAATCAAGTTTCTATGGGTGTGCATATTGTTTTTGTTTGGGGCGGCAGGTAGCCTAGCGGGTAAGAGCGTTGGACCAGTGACCAGAAAGGGCGCTGGTTCGAATCCCAGAGCCGACTAGGTGAACTAATCTGTCAATGTGCCCTTGAGCAAGGCATTTAACCCTAATTGCTCTGGATAAGAGGGTCTGCTAAATGACGTAAATGTATTGGTACATCTTCCTAAAAAAAAGCTATTCTCTGGAATGATATTCAATTAGGGCAATATTCCATGTTTGCCAACGCTGAGTGTTTGTGAACATGTGACTCCAGTCATAACTGGTGTATTTAAAATAGGTTTCTTTTTCTGTTTAAAAAATGTATGAAAGAAGCGCTTTTGAAGAAATACTATAAAACCAAAGAGATGCTGGTTGTCAGAGTGCCGAGGCAACATGGTGTGTGTGTCTACTGTTTAATACTTTATCATGCCTTCTGGGAATGAGCTTATTCTTCAGCTTTGTGGCAAATACATGTGTACACACACACACACACACACACACACACACACACACACACACGAGACTGCTGACCTCTGTACATATTCATTGAACATTTAGTGATGTTTACATATGTTACGCTCGTCGTTGTAAGAATGGTCAGACCAAGTTGCAGCGTGGGGTAGGTTAATCATATTATTTAATGATAACCAGCAACAAAACCAAGAAAGAGAAACCAACGAAACGTACAGCCTTGTAGGGCTCAACAGCAACAATACAAAAACAAGATCCCACAAACTACAGCTGGTAAAAGCTGCCTAAGTATGATCCCCAATCAGAGACAACGAGAGACAACTGCCTCTGATTGGGAACCATACCAGGCCAACAAAGAAATAGAAAACATAGATTTCCCACCCTAGTCACACCCTGACCTAACCAAATAGAGAATTAAAAGGATCACTAAGGTCAGGGCGTGACAACATACTGTTTTACCCACTTTATATGTATATACTGTAGGCTCATCCTATATAACTACTATTATAATTATTTCCATTTCACACCATTGTATATACAGAACCAGTCAAATGTTTGGAAATGTTCCATATTGACTGACCATCTCTTAAAGTAATTATGGACTGTCGTTATGAGGTATTGTGTGTAGATTAACTAGGATTTTTATTTAATACATTTTAGAAGTCTGTAAGGTAGCAAAATGTGGAAAAAGGGAAGGGGTCTGAATAATTGTTGAATGCACTGTGTATATGTACACTGAACGAAAATATAATTTAAAGACTTTACTGAGTTACAGTTCATATATGGAAATAATTAGGCCCTAATCTATGGATTTGATTTGACACACACACATGCCATTCAACATCAAAAGGAAAACATGTTTCAGAGAGAGAATATATATATATTCTGGGGCTGGTTATACAAAGGGGATACAGGCTCTGCCTAGCCACCTAACACAGATAGGACCACCAGACCCCAGGGGCTCTATTGTCCTCTGTCATGGGCTGTGGTCTGGCCCTGGCAGCCTGAGAGGACTTGGCAGGAGGGAGACGCTGCACCTCTATCTGAAGACATTGCTTCTCTGACTGAGGAGGGACAAGAGAGCGAGCAGGGGGTAGAGGAAGAGGGCTAAGGGTTGTGTTAGAGAGATGAGGGGTAGAGGAAGAGGGCTAAGGGTTGTGTTAGAGAGATGAGAATTAGGGGTAAAGGGCTAAGGGTTGTGTTAGAGAGATGAAGGGTAGGGTGAGGTCGAAGTGTTGTGTTAGAGAGGTGAGGGGTAGAGGAAGAGGGCCAAGGGTTGTGTTAGAGAGATGAGAGGTAGGGGGAGGGCTAAGGGTTGTATTAGAGAGATGAGAGGTAGGGGGAGGGCTAAGGGTTGTGTTAGAGAGATGAGAGGTAGGGGTAAAGGGCTAAGGGTTGTGTTAGAGAGATGAGAGGTAGGGGTAAAGGGCTAAGGGTTGTGTTAGAGAGATGAGAGGTAGGGGGAGGTCTAAGGGTTGTGTTAGAGAGATGAGGGGTAGAGGAAGAGGGCTAAGGGTTGTGTTAGAGAGATGAGAGGTAGGGGGAAGGCTAAGGGTTGTATCAGAGAGATGAGAGGTAGGGGTAAAGGGCTAAGGGTTGTGTTAGAGAGATGAGAGATAGGGGGAGGTCTAAGGGTTGTGTTAGAGAGATGAGAGGTAGGGGAGGGCTAAGGGTTGTGTAAGAGAGATGAGGGGTAGAGGAAGAGGGCTAAGGGTTGTGTTAGAGAGATGAGGGGTAGGAGTAAAGGGCTAAGGGTTGTGTTAGAGAGATGAGAGGTAGGGGAGGGCTAAGGGTTGTGTTAGAGAGATGAGAGGTAGGGGGATGGCTAAGGGTTGTGTTAGAGAGATGAGAATTAGGGGTAAAGGGCAAAGGGTTGTGTTAGAGAGATGAGAGGTAGGGGTAAAGGGCTAAGGGTTGTGTTAGAGAGATGAGAGATAGGGGGAGGTCTAAGGGTTGTGTAAGAGAGATGAGGGGTAGAGGAAGAGGGCTAAGGGTTGTGTTAGAGAGATGAGGGGTAGGGGAGGGCTAAGGGTTGTGTTAGAGAGATGAGAGGTAGGGGGAGGGCTAAGGGTTGTGTAAGAGAGATGAGGGGTAGAGGAAGAGGGCTAAGGGTTGTGTTAAAGAGATGAGGGGTAGGAGTAAAGGGCTAAGGGTTGTGTTAGAGAGATGAGAGGTAGGGGGATGGCTAAGGGTTGTGTTAGAGAGATGAGAATTAGGGGTAAAGGGCTAAGGGTTGTGTAAGAGAGATGAGGGGTAGAGGAAGAGGGCCAAGGGTTGTGTTAGAGAGATGAGAGGTAGGGGAGGGCTAAGGGTTGTATTAGAGAGATGAGAGGTAGGGGAGGGCTAAGGGTTGTGTTAGAGAGATGAGAGGTAGGGGGATGGCTAAGGGTTGTGTTAGAGAGATGAGAGGTAGGGATAAAGGGCTAAGGGTTGTGTTAGAGCGATGAAAGGTATGGGGAGGTCTAAGGGTTGTGTTATAGATATGAGAGGTAGGGGGAGGTCTAAGGGTTGTGTTAGAGAGATGAGAGGTAGGGGTAAAGGGCTAAGGATTGTGTTAGAGAGATGAGAGGTAGGGGGAGGTCTAAAGGTTGTGTTATAAAGATGATGGGTAGGGGAGGTCTAAGGGTTGTGTTAGAGAGATGAGTGTCAGGGGTAAAGGGCTAAGGGTTGTGTTAGAGAGATGAGGGGTAGGGTGAGGGCTAAGGGGTGTGGCAGAGAGGTGAGGGGTAGAGGAAGAGGGCTAAGGGTTGTGTTAGAGAGATGAGAGGTAGGGGGAGGGCTAAGGGTTGTGTTAGAGAGATGAGAGGTAGGGGAGGGCTAAGGGTTGTGTTAGAGAGATGAGACGTAGGGGGAGGGCTAAGGGTTTTGTTAGAGAGATGAGAGTTCTAAGGGTTGTGTTAGAAAGATGAGAGGTAGAGGGAGGTCTAATGGTTGTGTTAGAGAGATGAGAGGTAGGGGGAGGTCTAAGGGTTGTGTTAGAAAGATGAGAGGTAGGGGGAGGTCTAAGGTTTGTGTTAGAAAGATGATGGGTAGGGGGAGGTCTAAGGGTTGTGTTAGAGAGATGAGAGGTAGGGGAGGTCTAAGGGTTGTGTTAGAGATATGAGAGGTAGGGGAGGGCTAAGGGTTGTGTTAGAGAGATGAGAGGTAGGGGAGGTCTAAGGGTTGTGTTAGAGAGATGAGAGGTAGGGGAGGTCTAAGGGTTCTGTTAGAGAGATGAGAGGTAGGGGTAAAGGGCTAAGGGTTGTGTTAGAGAGATGAGAGGTAAGGGGAGGGCTAAGGGTTGTGTTAGAGAGATGAGAGGTAGGGGTAAAGGGCTAAGGGTTGTGTTAGAGAGATGAGAGGTAGGGGTAAAGGGCTAAGGGTTGTGTTAGAGAGATGAGAGGTAGGGGGAGGTCTAAGGGTTGTGTTAGAGAGATGAGAGGTAGGGGAGGTCTAAGGGTTGTGTTAGAGATATGAGAGGTAGGGGGAGGGCTAAGGGTTGTGTTAGAGAGATGAGGGTTAGGGGTACAGGGCTAAGGGTTTTGTTAGAGAGATGAGAGGTAGGGGGAGGTCTAAGGGTTGTGTTAGAGAGATGAGAGGTAGGGGTACAGGGCTAAGGGTTGTGTTAGAGAGATGAGGGTTAGGGGTAAAGGGCTAAGGGTTGTGTTAGAGAGGTAGGGGGAGAGGGCAGTAAGTGGTCTTGCTGAGTCAGTAGAGGAGCCCCAGGAGAATGAGGGGTAGCCAGTCATGAAATCACTAAACAAACAACAGCTTTGGCTTTCTAATCAGACTATATGGAGCCCTCTGGACAGACAGAGTGGGTGAGTTAGAGAGAGAGAGGGAGGAAAGGAGGGGGTAGGGATAGGGAGGAGGAAAAATACAGTGATGATGAGGAGAAAGAAGAGGAGGGGAGGAGGAGGTGCCTGTTAAACAGAAGGAGTAGAACCATGAAGCCATAAGATACAAATGAAATTATCCTGTCAATCAAAAATACTAATCTAATACAAATCCAAATCAAAAGGACAAACATAAAAGACAAAGCTCTAACTTACTCACTTGATCTGATCACTTATCTTGCCATCCTCCGTCTTTATCCAATCCCTCTCCCCAGTCCACTTATTCTCTTTCTGCCTCTCCGCCTCCAATGTTCCCTCTCGCAAATCCCTCCCTCCTTCTCCCTCCGCCCCTCCTCTCTAATTTGAGTGTCTGTAGTGGGGCTCCATGCCTTTGTCTCAGCCAGGCTGTGGCCCAGCGGTGCGATGCCCAGGACCTAATCCCCTGGCTGAGGCTGAGAGATGGGACGGCTTAGAGGGCACACAGAGCTGAGCCTCTAGGGCTTATGAGCTGGATCTAATGCAATCATTCACTGTGCCTGACCCGCTGTCACTGAGCCCTAGCCTGGGTGACTGACATGGAACATCAGCCTCTTTCAGTCTCCTCTGCTTCTCCACTCTACTCTTAGTGTCTGTCTCTGACTCACAGCCTTCCCTTTCTCCTTGACTCTCTGTATCTCAGAACGTCGTCCTTTGTTAGTCCTGTGTTATGTGTGCGTGTGTGTCTAGAGACTCTTCAGTGTACACACATGGGGGTGGTAAGGCTAAGCAGGCTAACAGGGCACTGGAGGTAATTGATCATAAGCCTGCTGCTAAAAACCCCATGGAAAGGGGGAGAGAGGGAACATGAAAAAAACAGAACACAGTCATCTCAGCTCTTCACCATCTCTCAGGTGTGCTCCGAAAGGTCAAGTAGAAGCTCTGACGCAGATACAGTGTGTGGTGTGTGTTTGTACGTGTTGATGACGTTGAATCAATGTGGAACACTGATTGGATTTGCAACGTATGGGGATTTCATATTTTTTTCACCCAATGTTTTACCTAAATTCAATGACATGGTGAAAGTTTTCACGTTGAATTGACATTAGTTGACAACTCAACCAGAATGAAATAAAAACTAGATGCTAAAATTATGTCTGTGCCCATTTGGAAGGTATGATACACCAGTATATTTCTGACAAAGCAGTAAAGTTGGCTAAATATACTGAACAAAAATGTAAATGCAACATGTAAAGTGTTGGTCTCATCTTTCATGAGCTGAAATAAAAGATCCCAGAAATGTACCATACTCACAAAAAGCATATTTCTCTCACATTTGGTGCACACATTTATTTACATCCCTGTTATTGAGCATTTCTCCTTTGACAAGATAATCCATCCACCTGACAGGTGTGACATATCAAGAACCTGATTAAACAGCATGATCATTACACAAGTGTACCTTGTGCTGGGGACAATACATGGCCACTCTAAAATGTGCAGTTTTGTCACACAACACAATGCCACAGATGTCTCAAGTTTTAAGGGAGTGTGCAATTGGCATGCTGACTGCAGGAATGTCCACCAGAGTTGTTGCCAGACAATTGAATGTTCATTTCTCTACCTCCAACTTTGTTTTAGAGAATTTGGCAGTATGTCCAACTGGCCTCACACCCACAGACCATGTGTAACCACGCCAGCCCAGGACCTCCACATCCAGTTTCTTCACCTGCTGGATCGTCTGAGACCAGCCACCCAGACAGCTGATGAAACTGAGTATTTCTGTCTGTAATAAAGCCTTTTTGTGGGTAGAAACAAATTTTGATTGGCTGCTCCCCTGCCCAATCATGTGAAATTCTTAGATTAGGGCCTAATGAATTTATTTAAATTGACGGATTTCGTTTATATGAATTGTAACTCAGTAAATTGCTGAAAAAAATGTATCTTGCTTCACATCTTTGTTCAGTATAAAGACTGTTAGTGCTCAGAACAGTAAATGAAAACCTTAAAATACATTTTAACCTTCAGATCATTTTAATAGGAGATGGAATGGCACGTTATCAGTGGAGAAAGAAGCATTGTGTCAATAATGTCGGATCCTTTTTTGTGTGGAAAATATGCACATGTATAATGTGTGTCTGGACATTGAATGTGAATAGTTTTTCAGACCGGGTTGTTCAGAGCAGAAAGGAGTGTTCATTTTCCAGTGCAAACCTTTATGGGGAGTGAATGTTGTGTGTGTGTGCATGTCTGTGTGTACATGTGTGGGAGTGCTGCCGTGCACATGTCTGTGTTTGCGTGTGCATGTGTGCGTGCATGCTTTCGAGCACGTGTGAGTTAGTGCAAATGTGTGTGTAGTGGAGGGTGTGTATATTTAATGCCTGATCCTTGTTGTTTTAATCAGAAAATATGTACATGTATAATGTGTGTTTGGATATTGAATATGAATAGATTTTGAGAACGGGTTGTTCAAAGCAGAAAAGTGTGTTCATTTTCCAGTGAATGCCATCTGTGTGGTGTATGTGTGTGTGTATGTGTGTGCATGTGCGTGCTTGACTGCTTCTGTGCGCATGTCTGTCTGTGTGTGAGTGAGTGAGTGTGCTTGACTGCTTCCGTGCACCTGTCTGTCTGTCTGTCTGTCTGTCTGTCTGTCTGTCTGTCTGTCTGTCTGTCTGTCTGTCTGTCTGTCTGTCTGTCTGTCTGTCTGTCTGTCTGTCTGTCTGTCTATGAGGAGTGTGAAGGATGGTTAACAAGATGATACAGTATGAAAATGTATCCACTCACTACTGTAAGTCACTCTGGATAAGAGCCTCTGCTAAATGACTAAAATGAGAATGTAAAAGTATTTCACTGTGAAGGGGAATGGCCTGATTGGTTCACATGCCCTGAGACCTCACAGTGTTGAATAGGAAGTGGTGATTGATCTTTTCTATCTAGCAAGAAGATGGACTGTGTCCCAAGTGGCACCCTATTCCCTATATAGTGCAATACTTTTTACCAGGGCCCATAAGGCTCACAGGCCCTATAGGGTTACCTGTCAGCAAGTAATACACTGTGTAGGGAATAGGGTGCCATTTGGGATGACATGGTCTTAGCATCGGCGTGGATGCAGGTGTTACTAAGCTCTCACCTTTTCTGTAATAACAGTATATTTCTTACTATGGTGCTATTGTTTACTTGATGAATGTTGACTTATTTACAGTGCCTTCAGTGTTCGTACCCCTTATTCCACATTCTGTTGTGTTACAGCCTGAATTCAAAATTGATTACGGTCATTTTTTTACTCACCCATCTACACACAAAACTCCATAATGACAAAGTGGAAACATATTTTTCGAAATGTTTGTACATTTATTGAAAATGAAATACAGAAATATCTCACTTTAAGCTAGAAATGTACGTATTCATATTTCAATAATGCCACTGTTTTGATACTGCTAAACCTTCAATAATATCTACAGTAGTTTGGTATGGACTTTCCCCTGTGGATCCACTGGGAACAGAATCAACACAGCATCCATCATTGACTTTGAACTGTGAAACGCTCCATGTTCAGGCTGTGTATTCTCTCTTTCATGCCAAGCCACAAGTTTCTGGCAATGGACAAAAGTTAACTGAGAAATAAATGAATTATTGAGTGTAGCAGGAAAAACGAGGGCTTTTCTATGAGGAACTGCTAACCATTTAACCTAAGTAATTATTTGGCTTCTCTTCCTAATGGAGGCCCTAGGTGTAGTCCAAAATGACACCCTATACACTACTTTTTACCAGCGCCCATAGGGTGCTGTTGTAGTAATCTAGGGAATAGGTTGTCATTTGGGACAAAGCCCTAATATGCTAAGTAAATCAGGGTGTGCTTGAGAGGCTTTAAAGGATTCAGTGCTGGAGACATATCAAGCTGAGGGAGGACTGATTCATCACACAAAAACATGCATGCGTCTGCACGTACACACACGTGAAGGAAATCATGCACACACACATGCAGTCACGCACACACATAGGCATGCAGACACAGTCAGGGACGTACACAGAGGGAGAGTAAGAAACCAATAAGGATAATACGTTTGGAAATAATGTTTTGGGCTTTGTGTTCCCTTCTGTACCATGTCTGTAAATACTATGGAGCGGCAGCAGCAGGCTTCAAATGAAAGAATATTTGTGAGTCGGTGTGTGTGTGTATTTCCCCCGCTACCCATTCAGGAGCTGTTAGTGAATGCTATTGCTGTGCAAGCATGGGGTGTGTTCACTCTACCAAGTGTTCTCCACATTGCAATTGTTTGCAAGCATACAGAGAATGCAGCAGCGACATGTCTTGTCTCTTAAGGGAAGGGTTTACGTTGAAGACTATTCAGCGTCAAGTCATTGTTCGTCAGGGATCACTGGGAATTGATTGAGTTCGTTACCAAATTTCCAATGACCGTAAATGAAAAGATGACAACGGCAGCTTTCTTTGCATCCTGTATTCTTTGCCGGAAATTGTTCAGAGACGTTGATAGTTCTGCCTTTGTTCAGCAGGGACCTTTGGAAATGACTTCCTCTTTGGATAGGGTAAAGTTCAATGGTACACAAGAGTTCTGACTGACTGACTTACTACTGACAGACTAACTGACAGAGTGATTGACGGATTGACTGACTGACTTACTGAAACTCCCACAGGCCACAGGAGAACACAGGCAGGGAAATAGAGTTTGTGTATCTCATCTATTTTTTATCACTCTCGGTTTTACTCTCTCCCTCGCTCTCAATTTTCAATTCAATTCAACTCTCTCCCTCCTTTCTCCCCTATACATCCCCTCATTCCATTTTCTAAGTCTGTCTCCCTCTGTTTCCGCAATTGGAACCCGGGCACTTCTGATAAAAACACCATTCTCCTCAACCACTCATCATGCAAAACTACTGCAACTCAATTACATGTGGAGCTATACGTCTGTGACCTACCAAACAAATGTACACCTCTCCTGACGCCTCTATAGGCTATGGACTGTTTATTTTAATAAGACACTATATCACATTTCAGGTATGACCCAGATGCAGACAGTGTCGAAGTAACAAACATTCATTACTAGTACAGGGGGCAGGCAAAATGACAGGTCAAGGGCAGGCAGAGGTCAGTAATCCAGATCAGAGTCCATAAAGTACAGAACGGCAGGCAGTCTCAGGGACAGAGCAGGCAGAGGTCAATAATCCAGTGTGGTGTGGCAAGGTACAGAGGGGGTCAAAACTGAGAGAAACTAGAAAACAGGAACGAGAACAGACAGGAGCAAGGGGAAAACCGCTGGTAGGTTTCACGAAACAAAATGAACTGGCAACAGACAAACAGAGAACACAGGTAGAAATACACTGGGGATAATGAGGAAGATTGGCGACACCTGGAGGGGGGGGGGTGGAGACAATTACAAAGACAGGTGAAACAGATCAGGGTGTGACACACTATCAGTATACAATCAGGTGTTCTATATGATACAGTAAACAGACAGAAAAACGTGACACACAGTGTCAAAGTTAGCACACACACATGCACTCACACTCTCTCTCTCACACACACACACTCTCACACACACACAGGCACACAGTTACCGCTAATCACTTCTATGCCCAGAGGGAGAAACGTTGATCTGCCGAATTCTGGCTCCTGTTTCTGTCTTCACAGATGATTAAACATGTTCATAGAGTTTTAACAGGCCTCATTAAGCAACAGGCTCCATGACAAGTGTTTGTTTTCATCACTATTAATACTGTATGCTTTCATTGGCTTTGTGCTTGAACAAGAATTCCATCAAAGTGCTGTTAATCAAGCCAGGAGCATGCAGTACAACATGGCACTGCCTTCTCTCTGGAACCTCCTCCTCCAATCCTCTCTTCCGACTCCCACTGGCCAAATGATCCTCAAGCCACATTTAAAAGAAGGTACAGTACTGTAGGAGGAGTGCAGCTGTTTGAAGTCACTATATGCTTATCTAAATCTTGAAAAGAGGATGAAAAGCGTAATGAAGCACCGTTCATCCTAGATGGTTAGTGACTGGCAGACATGTGGGCCTAGAGTGAGAGCAGATTGTTGATGAGAAGAGAATGAAAAGACATCTTTGAGAAAGGAGAGAGAGAAAGAAAGAGAGAGAGGTGAGAGAGACGGAGAGAAAGAGAGACAGACAGAGCAAGAGACAGAGACACAGACACAGACAGGTAGACAGACAGAGACAGATAGAAACAGACAGAGAGAGACAGACAGAGAGTGAGAGACAGAGAGAGGCAGAGAAACAGAGTAACAGACAGAGCGAGAGACAGAGACACAGACAGGTAGACAGACAGAGACAGATAGAAACAGACAGAGAGAGAGACAGACAGAGAGTGAGAGACAGAGAGAGACAGAGAAACAGACAGAGAGAGAGACAGACAGAGTGAGAGACAGAGACACAGACAGGTAGACAGACAGAGACAGATAGAAACAGACAGAGTGAGAGACAGAGAGAGAGTGAGAGACAGAGAGAGAGTGGTTTGATGGTGGGAAGAGTGGGGTCAATGTCGCTCTGTCAATCATCGGTAATACTCACATTCTCACTGCAAGAAAACCAAGAGCTTCCATTTGATTGACTATCCCCATGAGAGATGGGAGGGAATGGACACACGCGCACACACTCCACACACAAACACTCCTGTTGACTGTTCCTTCCTCATTATCCTCCTACTCCCAGGGGCAGACAGGAAAGAGGGAAAACACTTAGCTTTGGAGCAGATAGAAGAGAGAGGGATGAAAGGTTAAGGAGAAGACAATGGAGGTTTGAGAAGGAGAAAGGGAGTAACAGTAAGGTTGGTTTCAGCAGCTATGGAAATAAAAAGGATTAGGATTAGATTCTCTCTCAATTCTATTCAATTCAAAGGGCTTTATTGGCATGGGAAACGTTTACTTTGCCAAAGCATGTGAAATAAATAATATAAAATGAACATTAAACATTACTTTCTCTCTCTCTCTCTGTGAATATACCTTTATTTAAAGGATTGTTTATAAACAAAGCGTGCGCTATACATCGACAACCATAGAGAGAGAGAGAGAGAGAGAGAGGGAAGAAAACAAATTCAACTTTGATAAACTCCCATATCTATTTGGTGAAATACCAGTGTGCAATCACAGCAGCAAGATTTTGACCTGTTGCCACAAGAAAGGGGCAACCGGTGAAGATTTAAACACTGTTGGCAATACAACCCATACTTATTTATTTCCCCTTTTGTACTTTAACCATTTGCACATTATTACAACACTGTATGTAGACATAATGACACTTTATTCCTTTATTGTTTATTTCACTTTTGTTTATCTACTTCACTTGCTTAGGCAATGTAAACATATGTTTCCCATGCTAATAAAACCCATTGAATACTAGTATCTGAAGTCAAATGTCTACTGTTTGCTGATAAGCTGGTGCTTCTGTCCCCAACCAAGGAGGGCCTACAGCAGCACCTAGATCTTCTGCACCGATTCTGTCAGACCTGGGCCCTGACAGTAAATCTCAGTAAGACAAAAACAATGAATAATGGTGTTCCAAAAAAGGTCAAACTGCCAGGACCACAAATACAAATTCCATCCTGACACTGTTAACCTAGAACACTAAAAAAACGATGCATACCTCGGCCTAAACATCAGCACCACAGGTAACTTCCACAAAGCTATGAACGAAGAAGGGCCTATGCCATCAAAAATAACATAAATTGAGACTCTGCATTCAGAATTCTGCAAAAATATCCTCAGCGTACAAAGTAAAACACCAAATAATTAATGGAGAGCAGAATTAGGCTGATAGCAGCCAATTATAAAAATCCAGAAAAGAGCTGTTAAATTCTACAAACACCTAAAAGGAAGCTTTTCCCAAACTTTCCATAACAAAGCCATCAGCTAAAGCGAACTGAACCTGGAGAAGAGCCCCCAAAGCAAGATGGTTCGTTCTGGGGCTCTGTTCACATACACAAACAGTCCCCACAGAGCCCTAGGACAGCAACACATTTAGACCTAACCAAATCATCAGAAAACAAAAAGATAATTACTTGACACATTGGAAAGAATTAACAAAAAATCTGAGCAAACTAGAATGCTATTTGGCCCTAAACAGAGAGTACACAGTGGCAGAATACCTGACCCAGAATTAAGGAAATTAGGAAACTATTTACAGACTCAAAATGGCGGTGGAAACTGAGCTGCACTTCCTAACCTCCGGCCAAATGTATGACCATATTATAGACACATATATCCCTCAAATTACATAGACCCACAAAGAATTTGAAAAACAAATCCAATTTTGATAAACTCCCATATCTACAGGGTGAAATAACACAGTGTGCCATCACAGCAGCAAGATGTGTGACCTGTTGACACAAGAAAAGGGCAACCAGTGAAGAATAAGACACCATTGTAAATACAACCTATATTTATGTTTATTTATTTTCCTTTTTCTACTTTGGCTATTTACACATCATTATAAGACTGTATATAGACATAATGTAGGAAATTACATTTGAAGTGTCTTTATTCCTTTGGAACATTTCAGAGTGTAACGTTAACTGTTATTTATTAATTTATTGTTTATTTCACTTTAGTTTATTATCTGTCACACTTGCTTTGACAATGTGAACATATGTTTCCATGCCAATAAAAGCCCTTAAATTGAAATTGAATTGACAGAGAGAGATGGGGGGGGTAAGTGAGAGGGGATGGTTCCAGTCATCCTGAAGATCAGCTATCAGACTCACTAATGAAGGTTTCTATACTGTCAGGAAATAAACCTAGAGTTTGCAGGGCTGAAAGACGATAGCAAACACAATATCCTGTTAGCACCTCACATGGACCAGTGTGTCGATCAGTGTGTGTGCGTGCATGCATTCATGTGTTCATGCGTTCATGCATTCATGTGTTCACGTGTTCATGCGTGGTGCTTTCATGCGTTCATGTGTTCATGCATTCATGCGTGGTGCTTTCATGCGTTCATGTGTTCATGCATTCATGCCTGGTGCATGTGTGGTATTGATCCTCAGCAGGACTATTATATTCCCCAGTGGCAAATAAACAAAGAAATTACTGTGAGTCAAACACAGAGTAGGGGGCCCTGTCCCAATACTGTAAATTGGAATAGCAACTAGGAACACTTCACAAAACCTTTAAAGGATAACCTGGATATAATGAGAGAATGGAAAGAGAGACAGAGAGAGAGAGAGAGAGATACAGACACAGAGACACAGTGAGAGACAGAGAGAGAGGAGAGACAGAGAGAGAGCGAGACAGAGGGAGAGAGGGGGAGAGGCAGAGACAGAGAGAAAGACACACAGAGAGAGAGAAAGAGAGAGAGACAGAAAGAGAGACAGAGAGAGAGACAGAGAGAGAGAGAGAGAAAGAGAGAGAGAGACAGAGAGAGAGAGAGAGACAGAGAGAGAGACAGAGAGAGAGAGACAGAGGGAGAGAGGGGGAGAGGAAGAGAGAGAGAGAAAGACACACAGAGAGAGAAAGAGAGAGAGACAGAAAGAGAGACAGAGAGAGAGACAGAGAGAGAGAGAGAGAAAGAGAGAGAGAGACAGAGAGAGAGACAGAGAGAGAGACAGAGAGAGAGAGACAGAGGGAGAGAGGGGGAGAGGAAGAGAGAGAGAGAAAGACACACAGAGAGAGAGAGAAAGAGAGAGAGAGAGACAGAGACAGAGAGAGAGAGAGATAATCATGTATTGAATAATAACAATATAATAAGAATAACATCTGCATAGTAAATAGTGACTTACTTATTATTAGTATTAGTGTTGTTACTATTATTTCTATTATTATTGTTGTTTATCATTCCAAATAGTAATGGTATGGGTACTAGGGTGATGGTAATGATAGCAGTTTAATGATGGTGGTGGTGGTAGTAGTAGTAGTAGTAATAATGATGGTAGTTGTAGTACTGATGTAATGGTGTAGATGACAGTTATTTAGTTATAAGTTAGTTATAGTTTCATTTTCCATGTTTAGCTTTTTATATTTATTACATTTCTATATTGTTTTTTGTATTTAATGTTGTATTACTATTTACTAACATTTTATATTATTATATGCTATTGTTTATAATTTTATTACAATGTATATCGAACACATTGTTGCTTTGGCAATATTGACACAGTGTTTTTCATGCCAATAAAGCAGCTTGAATTTGTATCTGATAAAGAGAAAGAGATAGAACTGAGCTCTATTCCTGCAGCATTTTTGTTCATAATTAACTACATATCTCATTATTCTACAAGGTTCTTATTGCATAGGAATCAACAGGATGCAAGTGCTTGGAGGAAAGGATACATTTTGATTAGACATTTATGCAGGTAACTATTTATCATGTTTGAGGACATTGGAGTCAAGCGCAGATTTGAGCATAACATTGCCTAGTTGTATTTGACATTTACGTTTGGCCTTTACATTGCACTGTTGTCTAGAAATCAAAGCCAGGACACACGTATAGATACAGTATAGAGGAAATCAAAGCCAGGACACACGTATAGATACAGTATAGAGGAAATCAAAGCCAGGACACACGTATAGATACAGTATAGAGGAAATCAAAGCCAGGACACATGTATAGATACAGTATAGAGGAAATCAAAGCCAGGACAAACGTATAGATATAGAGGAAATCAAAGCCAGGACACACGTATAGATATAGAGGAAATTAAAGCCAGGACACACGTGTAGATACAGTATAGAGGAAATCAAAGCCAGGAAACACGTATAGATATAGAGGAAATCAAAGCCAGGACACACGTATAGATATAGAGGAAATTAAAGCCAGGACACACGTGTAGATACAGTATAGAGGAAATCAAAGCCAGGACACACGTATAGATACAGTATAGAGGAAATCAAAGCCAGGACACACGCATAGATACAGTATAGAGGAAATCAAAGCCAGGACACATGTATAGATACAGTATAGAGGAAATCAAAGCCAGGACACACGTATAGATATAGAGGAAATCAAAGCCAGGACACACGTATAGATATAGAGGAAATTAAAGCCAGGACACACGTGTAGATACAGTATAGAGGAAATCAAAGCCAGGAAACACGTATAGATATAGAGGAAATCAAAGCCAGGACACACGTATAGATATAGAGGAAATCAAAGCCAGGACACACGTATTGATATAGAGGAAATTAAAGCCAGGACACACGTGTAGATACAGTATAGAGGAAATCAAAGCCAGGAAACATGTATAGATATAGAGGAAATCAAACCCAGGACACACGTATAGATATAGAGGAAATCAAAGCCAGGACACACGTATAGATATAGAGGAAATCAAAGCAAGGACACACATATAGATACAGAGGAAATCAAAGCCAGGACACACGTATAGAGACAGTATAGAGGAAATCAAAGCCAGGACACACGTATAGATATAGAGGAAATCAAAGCCAGGACACACATATAGATATAGAGGAAATCAAAGCCAGGACACACGTATAGATATAGAGGAATTCAAAGCCAGGACACATGTATAGATATAGAGGAAATCAAATCCAGGACACACGTATAGATATAGAGGAAATCAAAGCCAGGACACACGTATAGATATAGAGGAAATCAAAGCCAGGACACACGTGTAGATACAGTATAGAGGAAATCAAAGCCAGGACACACGTATAGATACAGTATAGAGGAAATCAAAGCCAGGACACACGTATAGATACAGTATAGAGGAAATCAAAGCCAGGACACACGTATAGATACAGTATAGAGGAAATCAAACCCAGGACACACGTATAGATATAGAGGAAATCAAAGCCAGGACACACGTGTAGATACAGTATAGAGGAAATCAAACCCAGGACACACGTATAGATACAGTATAGAGGAAATCAAAGCCAGGACACATGTATAGATACAGTATAGAGGAAATCTAAGTCAGGACACACGTATAGATACAGTATAGAGGAAATCGAAGCCAGGACACACGTATAGATACAGTATAGAGGAAATCAAATCCAGGACACACGTATAGATACAGTATAGAGGAAATCAAAGCCAGGACACATGTATAGATACAGTATAGAGGAAATCTAAGCCAGGACACACGTATAGATACAGTATAGAGGAAATCAAACCCAGGACACACATATAGATATAGAGGAAATCAAAGCCAGGACACACATATAGATATAGAGGAAATCAAAGCCAGGACACACGTATAGATATAGAGGAAATCAAAGCCAGGACACACGTATAGATACACTATAGAGGAAATCAAACCCAGGACACAGGTATAGATATAGAGGAAATCAAACCCAGGACACAGGTATAGATATAGAGGAAATCAAAGCCAGGATACACATATAGATATAGAGGAAATCAAAGCCAGGACACACGTGTAGATATAGAGGGAATCAAACCCAGGACACACGTATAGATATAGAGGAAATCAAAGCCAGGACACACGTATAGATACAGTATAGAGGAAATCAAACCCAGGACACACGTGTAGATATAGAGGGAATCAAAGCCAGGACACACGTATAGATATAGAGGAAATCAAACCCAGGACACACGTGTAGATATAGAGGGAATCAAAGCCAGGACACACGTATAGATATAGAGGAAATCAAAGCCAGGACACACATATAGATACAGAGGGAATCAAACCCAGGACACACGTATAGATATAGAGGGAATCAAACCCAGGACACACGTATAGATATAGAGGGAATCAAAGCCAGGACATAGATATAGAGGGAATCAAAGCCAGGATACACATATAGATATAGAGGAAATCAAAGCCAGGACACACGTATAGATACAGTATAGAGGAAATCAAAGCCAGGACACACGTATAGATACAGTATAGAGGAAATCAAACCCAGGACACACGTGTAGATATAGAGGGAATCAAAGCCAGGACACACGTATAGATACAGTATAGAGGAAATCAAACCCAGGACACACGTGTAGATATAGAGGGAATCAAAGCCAGGACACACGTATAGATACAGTATAGAGGAAATCAAACCCAGGACACACGTGTAGATATAGAGGAAATCAAAGCCAGGACACACGTATAGATACAGTATAGAGGAAATCAAACCCAGGACACACGTGTAGATATAGAGGGAATCAAACCCAGGACACGCGTATAGATATAGAGGAAATCAAAGCCAGGACACACATATAGATACAGTATAGAGGCAATCAAAGCCAGGACACACGTATAGATACAGTATAGAGGAAATCAAAGCCAGGACACACGTATAGATACAGTATAGAGGAAATCAAATCCAGGACACACGTATAGATACAGTATAGAGGAAATCAAAGCCAGGACACACGTATAGATACAGTATAGAGGAAATCAAATCCAGGACACATGTATAGATACAGTATAGAGGAAATCTAAGCCAGGACACACGTATAGATACAGTAAAGAGGAAATCAAAGCCAGTACACACGTATAGATACAGTATAGAGGAAATCAAAGCCAGGACACACGTATAGATATAGAGGAAATCAAAGCCAGTACACACGTATAGATACAGTATATAGGAAATCAAACCCAGGACACACATATAGATATAGAGGAAATCAAAGCCAGGACACACGTATAGATACAGTATAGAGGAAATCAAAGCCAGGACACACATATAGATATAGAGGAAATCAAAGCCAGGACACACGTATAGATATAGAGGAAATCAAAGCCAGGACACACGTATAGATATAGAGGAAATCAAAGCCAGGACACAGGTATAGATATAGAGGAAATCAAAGCCAGGACACACGTATAGATACAGTATAGAGGAAATCAAAGCCAGGACACACGTATAGATACAGTATAGAGGAAATCAAACCCAGGACACATGTATAGAGGAAATCAAACCCAGGACACACGTATAGATACAGTACAGAGGAAATCAAACCCAGGACACATGTATAGATATAGAGGAAATCAAAGCCAGGATACACATATAGATATAGAGGAAATCAAAGCCAGGACACACGTATAGATACAGTATAGAGGAAATCAAAGCCAGGACACACGTATAGATATAGAGGAAATCAAATCCAGGACACACGTATAGATATAGAGGGAATCAAACCCAGGACACACGTATAGATATAGAGGAAATCAAAGCCGGGACACACATATAGATACAGTATAGAGGAAATCAAAGCCAGGGCACATGTATAGATATAGAGGACATCAAAGCCAGTACACACGTATAGATATAGAGGAAATCAAAGCAAGGACACACGTATAGATACAGAATAGAGGAAATCAAAGCCAGGACACACATATAGATACAGTATAGAGGAAATCAAAGCCAGGACACACGTATAGATATAGAGGACATCAAAGCCAGGACACACATATAGATACAGTATAGAGGCAATCAAAGCCAGGACACAGGTATAGATATAGAGGACATCAAAGCCAGGACACACGTAAAGATATAGAGGAAATCAAAGCTAGGACACATGTATAGATACAGTATAGAGGAAATCAAAGCCAGGACACACGTATAGATATAGAGGAAATCAAAGCCAGGACACACGTATAGATATAGTGGAAATCAAAGCCAGGATACACGTATAGATATAGAGGAAATCAAAGCCAGGACACATGTATAGATATAGAGGAAATCAAATCCAGGACACACGTATAGATATAGAGGAAATCAAAGCCAGGACACACGTGTAGATACAGTGTAGAGGAAATCAAAGCCAGGACATACGTATAGATACAGTATAGAGGAAATCAAAGCCAGGACACACGTATAGATACAGTATAGAGGAAATCAAAGCCAGGACACACGTATAGATATAGAGGAAATCAAAGCCAGGACACACGTATAGATATAGAGGAAATCAAACCCAGGACACAAATATAGATATAGAGGAAATCAAAGCCAGGACACACGTATAGGTATAGAGGAAATCAAATCCAGGACACACGTATAGATATAGAGGAAATCAAAGCCAGGACACATGTGTAGATACAGTGTAGAGGAAATCAAAGCCAGGACACACGTATAGATACAGTATAGATTAAATCAAAGCCAGGACACACGTATAGATACAGAATAGAGGAAATCAAAGCCAGGACACACGTATAGATATAGAGGAAATCAAAGCCAGGACACACGTATAGATATAGAGGAAATCAAAGCCAGGACACACGTATAGATAGGGTATATAGGCAATCAAAGCCAGGACACACGTATAGATACAGTATAGAGGAAATCAAAGCCAGGACACACGTATAGATACAGTATAGAGGAAATCAAATCCAGGACACACGTATAGATACAGTATAGAGGAAATCAAAGCCAGGACACATGTATAGATACAGTATAGAGGAAATCTAAGCCAGGACACACGTATAGATACAGTATAGAGGAAATCAAACCCAGTACACACGTATAGATACAGTAAAGAGGAAATCAAAGCCAGGACACACGTATAGATACAGTATAGAGGAAATCAAAGCCAGGACACACGTATAGATATAGAGGAAATCAAACCCAGGACACAAATATAGATATAGATGAAATCAAAGCCAGGACACACGTATAGGTATAGAGGAAATCAAATCCAGGACACACGTATAGATATAGTGGAAATCAAAGCCAGGACACACGTATAGATAAAGAGGAAATCAAAGCCAGGACACACGTATAGATATAGAGGAAATCAAAGCCAGGACACACGTATAGATACAGTATAGAGGAAATCAAAGCCAGGACACATGTATAGATACAGTATAGAGGAAATCAAAGCCTGGACACGCGTATAGATACAGTATAGAGGAAATCAAAGCCAGGACACACGTATAGATATAGAGGAAATCAAAGCCAGGACACACGTATAGATATAGAGGAAATCAAAGCCAGGACACACGTATAGATACACTATAGAGGAAATCAAACCCAGGACACAGGTATAGATATAGAGGAAATCAAACCCAGGACACAGGTATAGATATAGAGGAAATCAAAGCCAGGATACACATATAGATATAGAGGAAATCAAAGCCAGGACACACGTGTAGATATAGAGGGAATCAAACCCAGGACACACGTATAGATATAGAGGAAATCAAAGCCAGGACACACGTATAGATACAGTATAGAGGAAATCAAACCCAGGACACACGTGTAGATATAGAGGGAATCAAAGCCAGGACACACGTATAGATATAGAGGAAATCAAACCCAGGACACACGTGTAGATATAGAGGGAATCAAAGCCAGGACACACGTATAGATATAGAGGAAATCAAAGCCAGGACACACATATAGATACAGAGGGAATCAAACCCAGGACACACGTATAGATATAGAGGGAATCAAACCCAGGACACACGTATAGATATAGAGGGAATCAAAGCCAGGACATAGATATAGAGGGAATCAAAGCCAGGATACACATATAGATATAGAGGAAATCAAAGCCAGGACACACGTATAGATACAGTATAGAGGAAATCAAAGCCAGGACACACGTATAGATACAGTATAGAGGAAATCAAACCCAGGACACACGTGTAGATATAGAGGGAATCAAAGCCAGGACACACGTATAGATACAGTATAGAGGAAATCAAACCCAGGACACACGTGTAGATATAGAGGGAATCAAACCCAGGACACACGTATAGATATAGAGGAAATCAAAGCCAGGACACACGTATAGATACAGTATAGAGGAAATCAAACCCAGGACACACGTGTAGATATAGAGGAAATCAAAGCCAGGACACACGTATAGATACAGTATAGAGGAAATCAAACCCAGGACACACGTGTAGATATAGAGGGAATCAAACCCAGGACACACGTATAGATATAGAGGAAATCAAAGCCAGGACACACATATAGATACAGTATAGAGGAAATCAAAGCCAGGGCACACGTATAGATATAGAGGACATCAAAGCCAGAACACACGTACAGATACAGTATAGAGGCAATCAAAGCCAGGACACACGTATAGATACAGTATAGAGGAAATCAAAGCCAGGACACACGTATAGATACAGTATAGAGGAAATCAAATCCAGGACACACGTATAGATACAGTATAGAGGAAATCAAAGCCAGGACACACGTATAGATACAGTATAGAGGAAATCAAATCCAGGACACATGTATAGATACAGTATAGAGGAAATCTAAGCCAGGACACACGTATAGATACAGTAAAGAGGAAATCAAAGCCAGTACACACGTATAGATACAGTATAGAGGAAATCAAAGCCAGGACACACGTATAGATATAGAGGAAATCAAAGCCAGTACACACGTATAGATACAGTATATAGGAAATCAAACCCAGGACACACATATAGATATAGAGGAAATCAAAGCCAGGACACACGTATAGATACAGTATAGAGGAAATCAAAGCCAGGACACACATATAGATATAGAGGAAATCAAAGCCAGGACACACGTATAGATATAGAGGAAATCAAAGCCAGGACACACGTATAGATATAGAGGAAATCAAAGCCAGGACACAGGTATAGATATAGAGGAAATCAAAGCCAGGACACACGTATAGATACAGTATAGAGGAAATCAAAGCCAGGACACACGTATAGATACAGTATAGAGGAAATCAAACCCAGGACACATGTATAGAGGAAATCAAACCCAGGACACACGTATAGATACAGTACAGAGGAAATCAAACCCAGGACACATGTATAGATATAGAGGAAATCAAAGCCAGGATACACATATAGATATAGAGGAAATCAAAGCCAGGACACACGTATAGATACAGTATAGAGGAAATCAAAGCCAGGACACACGTATAGATATAGAGGAAATCAAACCCAGGACACACGTATAGATATAGAGGGAATCAAACCCAGGACACACGTATAGATATAGAGGAAATCAAAGCCGGGACACACATATAGATACAGTATAGAGGAAATCAAAGCCAGGGCACATGTATAGATATAGAGGACATCAAAGCCAGTACACACGTATAGATATAGAGGAAATCAAAGCCAGGACACACGTATAGATACAGAATAGAGGAAATCAAAGCCAGGACACACATATAGATACAGTATAGAGGAAATCAAAGCCAGGACACACGTATAGATATAGAGGACATCAAAGCCAGGACACACATATAGATACAGTATAGAGGCAATCAAAGCCAGGACACAGGTATAGATATAGAGGACATCAAAGCCAGGACACACGTAAAGATATAGAGGAAATCAAAGCTAGGACACATGTATAGATACAGTATAGAGGAAATCAAAGCCAGGACACACGTATAGATATAGAGGAAATCAAAGCCAGGACACACGTATAGATATAGTGGAAATCAAAGCCAGGATACACGTATAGATATAGAGGAAATCAAAGCCAGGACACATGTATAGATATAGAGGAAATCAAATCCAGGACACACGTATAGATATAGAGGAAATCAAAGCCAGGACACACGTGTAGATACAGTTTAGAGGAAATCAAAGCCAGGACATACGTATAGATACAGTATAGAGGAAATCAAAGCCAGGACACACGTATAGATACAGTATAGAGGAAATCAAAGCCAGGACACACGTATAGATATAGAGGAAATCAAAGCCAGGACACACGTATAGATATAGAGGAAATCAAACCCAGGACACAAATATAGATATAGAGGAAATCAAAGCCAGGACACACGTATAGGTATAGAGGAAATCAAATCCAGGACACACGTATAGATATAGAGGAAATCAAAGCCAGGACACATGTGTAGATACAGTGTAGAGGAAATCAAAGCCAGGACACACGTATAGATACAGTATAGAGGAAATCAAAGCCAGGACACACGTATAGATACAGAATAGAGGAAATCAAAGCCAGGACACACGTATAGATATAGAGGAAATCAAAGCCAGGACACACGTATAGATATAGAGGAAATCAAAGCCAGGGCACACGTATAGATAGGGTATATAGGCAATCAAAGCCAGGACACACGTATAGATACAGTATAGAGGAAATCAAAGCCAGGACACACGTATAGATACAGTATAGAGGAAATCAAATCCAGGACACATGTATAGATACAGTATAGAGGAAATCAAAGCCAGGACACATGTATAGATACAGTATAGAGGAAATCTAAGCCAGGACACACGTATAGATACAGTATAGAGGAAATCAAACCCAGTACACACGTATAGATACAGTAAAGAGGAAATCAAAGCCAGGACACACGTATAGATACAGTATAGAGGAAATCAAAGCCAGGACACACGTATAGATATAGAGGAAATCAAACCCAGGACACAAATATAGATATAGATGAAATCAAAGCCAGGACACACGTATAGGTATAGAGGAAATCAAATCCAGGACACACGTATAGATATAGTGGAAATCAAAGCCAGGACACACGTATAGATAAAGAGGAAATCAAAGCCAGGACACACGTATAGATATAGAGGAAATCAAAGCCAGGACACACGTATAGATACAGTATAGAGGAAATCAAAGCCAGGACACACGTATAGATACAGTATAGAGGAAATCAAAGCCTGGACACGCGTATAGATACAGTATAGAGGAAATCAAACCCAGGACACACGTATAGATACAGTACAGAGGAAATCAAACCCAGGACACATGTATAGATATAGAGGAAATCAAAGCCGGGACACACATATAGATATAGAGGAAATCAAAGCCAGGACACACGTATAGATACAGTATAGAGGAAATCAAAGCCAGGACACACGTATAGATATAGAGGAAATCAAAGCCAGGACACACGTATAGATACAGTATAGAGGAAATCAAAGCCAGGACACACATATAGATACAGTATAGAGGAATATCAAAGCCAGGACACACGTATAGATATAGAGGAAATCAAAGCCAGGACACACGTATAGATACAGTATAGATACAGTTTAGAAATCAAAGCCAGGACACATGTATAGATACAGTATAGAGGAAATCAAAGCCAGGACACACATATAGATACAGTTTACAGTATAGAGAAATCAAATCCAGGACACACGTATAGATACAGTATAGAGGAAATCAAAGCCAGGACACATGTATAGATACAGTATAGAGGAAATCTAAGCCAGGACACACGTATAGATACAGTATAGAGGAAATCAAACCCAGTACACACGTATAGATACAGTAAAGAGGAAATCAAAGCCAGGACACACGTATAGATACAGTATAGAGGAAATCAAAGCCAGGACACACGTATAGATACAGTATAGAGGAAATCAAAGCCTGGACACGCGTATAGATACAGTATAGAGGAAATCAAACCCAGGACACACGTATAGATACAGTACAGAGGAAATCAAACCCAGGACACATGTATAGATATAGAGGAAATCAAAGCCGGGACACACATATAGATATAGAGGAAATCAAAGCCAGGACACACGTATAGATACAGTATAGAGGAAATCAAAGCCAGGACACACGTATAGATATAGAGGAAATCAAAGCCAGGACACACGTATAGATACAGTATAGAGGAAATCAAAGCCAGGACACACATATAGATACAGTATAGAGGAATATCAAAGCCAGGACACACGTATAGATATAGAGGAAATCAAAGCCAGGACACACGTATAGATACAGTATAGAGGAAATCAAAGCCAGGACACATGTATAGATACAGTATAGAGGAAATCAAAGCCAGGACACACATATAGATACAGTTTAGAGGAAATCAAAGCCAGGACACACATATAGATACAGTATAGAGGAAATCAAACCCAGGACACACGTATAGATATAGAGGACATCAAAGCCAGGGCACACGTATAGATACAGTATAGAGGAAATCAAAGCCAGGACACACGTATAGTTATAGAGGACATCAAAGCCAGGACACACGTATAGATATAGAGGAAATCAAAGCCAGGACACATGTATAGATACAGTCTAGAGGAAATCAAAGCCAGGACACACGTATAGATATAGAGGAAATCAAAGCCAGGACACACGTATAGATATAGTAGAAATCAAAGCCAGGACACATGTATAGATATAGAGGAAATCAAAGCCAGGACACCTATAGATATAGAGGATATCAAAGCCAGGACACACGTATAGATATAGAGGAAATCAAAGCCAGGACACACGTGTAGATACAGTATAGAGGAAATCAAAGCCAGGACACACGTGTAGATACAGTATAGAGGAAATCAAACCAAGGACACACGTATAGATACAGTATTGAGGAAATCAAACCAAGGACACACGTATAGATACAGTATAGAGGAAATCAAAGCCAGGACACATGTATAGATACAGTACAGAGGAAATCAAACCCAGGACACATGTATAGACATAGAGGAAATCAAAGCCAGGACACACATATAGATATAGAGGAAATCAAAGCCAGGACACACGTATAGATACAGTATAGAGGAAATCAAAGCCAGGACACACGTATGGATACAGTGTAGAGGAAATCAAAGCCAGGACACACGTATAGATATAGAGGAAATCAAATCCAGGACACACGTATAGATATAGAGGAAATCAAATCCAGGACACACGTATAGATATAGAGTAAATCAGAGCCAGGACACACGTATAGATACAGTATAGAGGAAATCAAAGCCAGGACACACGTATAGATATAGAGGAAATCAAAGCCAGTACACACGTATAGACACAGTATAGAGGAAATCAAAGCCAGGACACACGTATAGATATAGAGGAAATCAAAGCCAGGACACACGTATAGATATAGTGGAAATCAAAGCCAGGACACACATATAGATACAGTATAGAGGAATATCAAAGCCAGGACACACGTATAGATATAGAGGAAATCAAAGCCAGGACACACGTATAGATACAGTATAGAGGAAATCAAAGCCAGGACACATGTATAGATACAGTATAGAGGAAATCAAAGCCAGGACACACATATAGATACAGTTTAGAGGAAATCAAAGCCAGGACACATGTATAGATATAGAGTAAATCAGAGCCAGGACACACGTATAGATACAGTATAGAGGAAATCAAAGCCAGTACACACGTATAGATACAGTATAGAGGAAATCAAACCCAGGACACACGTATAGATATAGAGGAAATCAAAGCCAGGGCACACGTATAGACACAGTATAGAGGAAATCAAATCCAGGACACACGTATAGATATAGAGGAAATCAAAGCCAGGACACACGTATAGATACAGATAGAGGAAATCAAAGCCAGGACACAAGTATAGATATAGAGGAAATCAAAGCCAGTACACACGTATAGACACAGTATAGAGGAAATCAAATCCAGGACACACGTATAGATATAGAGGAAATCAAAGCCAGGACACACGTATAGATATAGAGGAAATCAAAGCCAGGACACACGTATAGATACAGTATAGAGGAAATCAAAGCCAGTACACACGTATAGATACAGTATAGAGGAAATCAAACCCAGGACACACGTATAGATATAGAGGACATCAAAGCCAGGGCACACGTATAGATACAGTATAGAGGAAATCAAAGCCAGGACACACGTATAGATATAGAGGAAATCAAAGCCAGGACACACGTATAGATACAGTATAGAGGAAATCAAAGCCAGGACACAAGTATAGATACAGTATAGAGGAAATCAAAGCCAGGACACAGGTATAGATATAGAGGACATCAAAGCCAGGACACACGTATAGATATAGAGGAAATCAAAGCCAGGACACATGTATAGATACAGTATAGAGGAAATCAAAGCCAGGACACACGTATAGATATAGAGGAAATCAAAGCCAGGACACACGTATAGATATAGTGGAAATCAAAGCCAGGACACATGTATAGATATAGAGGAAATCAAAGCCAGGACACACATATAGATATAGAGGAAATCAAAGCCAGGACACACGTTTAGATACAGTATAGAGGAAATCAAAGCCAGGACACACGTGTAGATACAGTATAGAGGAAATCAAACCAAGGACACACGTATAGATACAGTATTGAGGAAATCAAACCCAGGACACATGTATAGATATAGAGGAAATCAAAGCCAGGACACACATATAGATATAGAGGAAATCAAAGCCAGGACACACGTATATATACAGTATAGAGGAAATCAAAGCCTGGACACACGTATGGATACAGTGTAGAGGAAATCAAAGCCAGGACACACGTGTTGATACAGTATAGAGGAAATCAAAGCCAGGACACACATATAGATATAGTGGAAATCAAAGCCAGGACACACGTATAGACACAGTATAGAGGAAATTAAACCCAGGACACACATATAGATATAGAGGAAATCAAAGCCAGGACACACGCATAGATATAGAGGAAATCAAAGCCAGGACACACATATAGATATAGAGGAAATCAAATCCAGGACACACGTATAGATATAGAGGCAATCAAAGCCAGGACACACGTATAGATACAGTATAGAGGAAATCAAAGCCAGGACACATGTATAGATACAGTATAGAGGAAATCAAAGCCAGGACACACGTATAGATATAGAGTAAATCAAAGCCAGGACACACGTATAGATATAGAGGAAATCAAAGCCAGTACACACATATAGATACAGTATAGAGGAAATCAAATCCAGGACACACGTATAGATATAGAGGAAATCAAAGCCAGGACACACGTATAGATATAGAGGAAATCAAAGCCAGGACACACGTATAGATATAGAGGAAATCAAAGCCAGGACACACGTATAGATACAGTATAGAGGAAATCAAAGCCAGGACACACGTATAGATATAGAGGAAATCAAAGCCAGGACACACGTATAGATACAGTATAGAGGAAATCAAAGCCAGGACACATGTATAGATACAGTATAGAGGAAATCAAAGCCAGGACACACGTATAGATACAGTTTAGAGGAAATCAAAGCCAGGACACACGTGTTGATACAGTATAGAGGAAATCAAAGCCAGGGCACACGTATAGATACAGTATAGAGGAAATCAAAGCCAGGACACACGTATAGATATAGAAGAAATCAAACCCAGGACACACGTATAGATATAGAGGAAATCAAAGCCAGGACACACGTATAGATATAGAGGAAATCAAAGCCAGGACACACGTATAGATATAGAGGAAATCAAAGCCAGGACACACGTATAGATACAGTATAGAGGAAATCAAAGCCAGGACACACGTATAGATATAGAGGAAATCAAAGCCAGGACACACGTATAGATATAGAGGAAATCAAAGCCAGGACACACGTATAGATATAGAGGAAATCAAAGCCAGGACACACGTATAGATATAGAGGAAATCAAAGCCAGGACAGATATTTAGATACAAAGGAAATCAAAGCCAGGACAGATGTAGAGATACAGTGGGGAAAAACATTTTTTTTGTCAGCCACCAATTGTGCAAGTTCTCCCACTTAAAAAGATGAGAGAGGCCTGTAATTTAAAAAATTAAAAAATCCAGAAAATCACATTGTAGGGTTTTTAATGAATTTATTTGCAAATGATGGTGGAAAATAAGTTTTTGGTCAATAACAAAGGTTTATCTCAATCCTTTGTTATATACCCTTTGTTGGTAATGACAGAGGTCAAATGTTTTCTATAAGTCTTCACAAGGTTTTCACACATTGTTGCTGGTATTTTGGCCCATTCCTCCATGCAGATCTTCTCTAGAGCAGTGATGTTTTGGGGCTGTTGCTGGCCAACACGGACTTTCAACTCCCTCCAAAGATTTTCTAATGGGTTGAGATCTGGAGACTGGCTAGGCCACTCCAGGACCTTGAAATGCTTCTCACAAAGCCACTCCTTCGTTGCCCGGGCGGTGTGTTTGCCCTTGCTGATGAAAGGAGGTTTTCACTCAAAATCTCACGATACATGGCCCCATTCATTCTTTCCTTTACACGGATCAGTCGTCCTGGTCCCTTTGCAGAAAAACAGCCCCAAAGCATGATGTTTCCACCCCCATGCTTCACAGTAGGTATGGTGTTCTTTGGATGCAACTCAGCATTCTTTGTCCTCCAAACACGACGAGTTGAGTTTTTACCAAAAAGTCGTATTTTGGTTTCATCTGACCATATGACATTCTCCAAATCTTCTTCTGGATCATCCAAATGCTCTCTAGCCAACTTCAGACGGGCCTGGACATGTACTGGCTTAAGCAGGGGGACACGTGTGACACTGCAGGATTTGAGTCCCTTGCGTCGTAGTGTGTTACTGATGGTAGGCGTTACTTTGGTCCCAGCTCTCTGCAGGTCATTCACTAGGTCCCCCCGTGTGGTTCTGGGATTTTTGCTCGCCGTTCTTGTGATCATCTTGAACCCACGGGGTGAGATCTTGCGTGGAGCCCTAGATCGAGGGAGATTATCAGTGGTCTTGTATGTCTTCCATTTCCTAATAATTGCTCCCACAGTTGATTTCTTCAAACCAAGCTGCTTACCTATTGCAGATTCAGTCTTCCCAGCCTGGTGCAGGTCTACAATTTTGTTTCTGGTGTCCTTTGACAGCTCTTTGGTCTTGGCCATAGTGGAGTTTGGAGTGTGATTGTTTGAGGTTGTGGACAGATGTCTTTTATACTGATAACAAGTTCAAACAGGTGCCATTAATACAGGTAACGAGTGGAGGACAGAGGAGCCTCTTAAAGAAAAAGTTACAGGTCTGTGAGAGCCAGAAATCTTGCTTGTTTGTAGGTGACCAAATACTTTTTTCCACCACAATTTGCAAATAAATTCATTAAAAATCCTACAATGTGATTTTCTGGATCTCATTTCTCATTTTGTCTGTCATAGTTGAAGTGTACCTATGATGAAAATTGCAGGCCTCTCTCATCTTTTTAAGTGGGAGAACTTGCACAATTGGTGGCTGACTAAATACTTTTTTTGCCCCACTGTATAAAGGAAATCAGTGTGTGTGTGTGTGTGTGTGTGTTTGTGTTTGTGTGTGTGTGTGTGTGTGTGTGTGTGCGTGTGTGTATGTGATTTATCCTTGCAGAAGCCAAAGTAGCACCCCTGTATTATCAGCAGAGGGATATGAAGTTCACAGGGTCCCAGTCATGAAGAGACAGACAGTTTTATGAGTCTAGCAGACTGAACACACATACACACCTGAGGGAGAAAATAGACCTGCATGCTGTCACAAAAACAGAAGGACCGTCAATGGAAGACAATATCCACAGAAAGAAGAATAGATCGTTTTGTGTGACATATTAAGTGTGACATATTAAGTGACGATCGATATGTTAGCCTGGCATAATATAAACAAATGATGATGGATGATTTACACTCCAATGGGTTTGAGAGGTTAATTAATAAAGGAATCCTAGCGAGGTCAATAGATATTTTGTGTGTGTGTGTGTGTGTGTGTGTGTGTGTGTGTGTGTGTGTGTGGGTGTGTGTGTGTGTGGGTGTGTGTGTGTGTCTGAAAGGTGTCTCATATGCTTACCTTTCGTAGTTAGAGACGGCCAATTAACCTTTTCATATTATAATGGTTATCTGTTGGTGGCTGGAATGATTTTCACACACTCATATCTTTACACATTGGACCTTTTAAAACAAATTCACATGGAATTATACTTAACAGGATGTGATTGAGGGTTTACTGGAAAATGTTACTTTTTAAGTAAGTTTACAATAATAAGAAAAGAAAGTGAAATGTAAAATTGCTACACACAAATTGATTACACTTTGCTACAATAAAGAAACAATAAAAGGGGACAACTGCTGTGTATGTTGTAGGTGGTTTTCATAAAGCAATTGATCAAAATATAAATTAATTCAAATGGAAATAAAGGGAACAATCAAATTATTGTATGACCATATTTAGACATGGCTGGCCATATATTTCTGAAAACATTTTACAGACCTGGAGTAAGACACCGAAGAGGATGCTGACGTTTGACATGCTCCTAACCAACTGTGCTATTTTATTAGTTTTCTTGCGTTGTTTGTAACTTTTTTTAAAAGTTATATTGTACATAATGTTGCTACTACCATCTCTTATGACAGAAAATAACTTCTAGACATCAGAACGGCGATTAATCACCACAAACTGGAAGAAGCTTTTTCATTTAACGAGTCCCACGAGAAGGACATACTGCTTTCCCGGGAACAGGCCCAAATCCACGTCATTTGCGTGAAGAAAAGACGGAGGAAAAGGGGGCGCAGTTCGGGCTGCCTTCTGAGAATCTGTATGTGAGCGAGTAAACTCCCACTGCCATCTGTTGTATTGGCTAACATGCAAACATTGGAAAATAAAATTGATGACCTATGATTACGATTATTCTATCAACGGGATATTAAAAACTGTAGCATCTTAATTATGTTTCACTGAGTCATGGCTGAACGACGACACAAATAATATAGAGCTGGCGGGATTTTTCCATGCACTGGCAGAACAGAGAAGAAGCTACGTCTGGTAAGACGAGGGGTGGGGGTGTGTATCTATCTGTCAATAACAGCTGGTGTGCGATGTCTAATATTAAAGAAGTCTCGAGGTATTGCTCGCCTGAGGTAGAGTACATTATGATAAGCTGTAGACCACACTATCTACCAAGAGAGTTCTCATCTATTTTATCAGTAGCCATCTATTTACCTCCACAGACCGATGCTGGCACTAAGACCGCACACACCCAACTCTATAAGGCCATAAGAAAACAAGAAAATGCTCATCCAGAAGCAGCGCTCCTAGTGGCCGGCTACTTTAATGCAAGCAAACTTAAATCAGTTTTACAAAATGTTTACCGGCATGTCACATGTGCAATCAGAGGATTTTTTTTTTAGAATACCTACTCATTCAACGGTTGTTCTTTACCTTTTACTATTTTCAACATTGTAGAATAATAGGAAAATAACCTCACACTCAACGTCGACGTCAACAAAACTAAGGAGATGATTGTGGACTTCAGGAAACAGCAGAGGGAACACCCCCCCATCCACATCGATGGAACAGTAGTGGAGAGGGTAGCAAGTTTTAAGTTCCTCGGCATACACATCACAGACAAATTGAATTAGTCCACTCACACAGACAGCATCGTGAGGAAGGCGCAGCAGCGCCTCTTCAACCTCAGGAGGCTGAAGAAATTCGGCTTGTCACCAAAAGCACTCACAAACTTCTACAGATGCACAATCGAGAGCATCCTGGCGGGCTGTATCACCGCCTGGTATGGCAACTGCACCGCCCTCAACCGTAAGGCTCTCCAGAGGGTAGTGAGGTCTGCACAACGCATCACCGGGGCAAACTACCTGCCCTCCAGGACACCTACACCACCCGATGCTACAGGAAGGCCATAAAGATCATCAAGGACATCAACCACCCGAGCCACTGCCTGTTCACCCCGCTGTCATCCAGAAGGCGAGGTCAGTACAGGTGCATCAAAGCTGGGACCGAGAGACCGAAAAACAGCTTCTATCTCAAGGCCATCAGACTGTTAAACAGCCACCACTAACATTGAGTGGCTACTGCCAACACACTGTCAATGACACTGACTCTACTCCAGCCACTTTAATAATGGGAATTGATGGGAAATGATGTAAATATATCCCTAGCCACTTTAAACAATGCTACCTTATATAATGTTACTTACCCTACATTATTCATCTCATATGCATACGTAGATACTGTACTCTATATCATCGACTGCATCCTTATGTAATACATGTATCACTAGCCACTTTAACTATGCCACTTGGTTTACATACTCATCTCATATGTATATACTGTACTCGATATCATCTACTGTATCTTGCCTATGCTGCTCTGTACCATCACTCATTCATATATCCTTATGTACATATTCTTTATCCCCTTACATTGTGTATAAGACAGTAGTTTTTTGGAATTGTTAGTTAGATTACTTGTTCGTTATTACTGCATTGTCGGAACTAGAAGCACAAGCATTTCGCTACTCTCGCATTAACATCTGCTAACCATGTGTATGTGACAAATAAAATTTGATTTGATTTGATTTGATTTAGTGAAGACATTAAAACATTAATGAAGACATTAATCCAAGATGGCGTAGCAGTCAGACGTCTTTGTCTTTGTCCTGTCGTGTCCATCTTTTTATTCGCATATCTTTTAAAAATATTTTCCTAAACCTCAACTTCTAAATATTCTCCTGCAACCCGCCTCACCCAATGCGGCGTGGTTCTATTTTTTTTCACTAAAGTATTTATATTTACTTCGGATCAGGAATCCCTCAACTGAAGCTAGCCAGCTAACAATCTACCAGCTATCAGTCAGGAAACCATTGCTAGCGGTCATCAGCTAACCTTTAGCTCAGAAAGCTCTCGTACAACGTGACTCAAACCAGAGCATAACGGTCCTATTTTTTTCTCACCATATCCCCGGATTCCTACCGCAAACTCTGAACATTTTCATCTGGATTTTCACAACTAGCTAACAGCAATCCCGGGTGACTACTCCTGGCCAGTGTCTCCATCCCGGAGCAAGCACCAATTAGCCTGAAGCTAGCCTGGCTAGGGCTCCTGGGCTACCACCGCAGCCCACTCCTGGGCTACAATATCCGGACCCCTTCTAATGCCGGTATGGGGCACGGAACCCCGCCGATCCTCTACGACTGGATTACCGACATAATCTGCCCGAGGATTCCAACAGGCCCCTCAGGCGCGATGTCCTCTGAAGGCCCATTCTGCTAACCGCGGCCTGCTAGCTACCTAGAGCTACTTGTAACCCTACTAATTTACGACTGGTCTATCGACGTCCCCGCACAAAGAGGAAAAAACAGACTTGCCTCCATTGTGATGTCCCCCAAAGGCCCTTCTGCTAACTTGCTAGCCCCGGTCTACTAACTGCTAGCTTGCCTGCCCCGGGCTGCTAACTGCTAGCTTGCTTTCCCCAGTCTGCAAACTGCTATCTTGCTAGCCCCGGTCTACCCCTGCATACTAACTGCTAGCTTGTTAGCACTGGCCTGCTAACTGTCTGAATAGCCGTGTCCCCAGCCAGCCCAACCACTCACTGGACCCATATGTTCACTTGGCTATGCATGCCTCTCTCTAATATCAATATGACTCGTCCATTACTGTCCTGGTTAGTGATTACTGACTTATTTCACTGTAGAGCCTCTAGCCCTGCTCAATATGCCTTAACCAACCATGTTGCTCCACCTCCCAGATATGCAATGACATCACCTGGTTTAAACGCCTCTAGAGACTATATCTCTCTCATCATTACTCAATGCCTAGGTTTTTCCTCCAATGTACTCACATCCTCCGTACCTTTGTCTATACACTATGCCTTGAATCTATGCTATCGTTCCCAGAAACCTGCTTCTTTTACTCTCTGTTCTGAACCTGCTAGGCGGCCAGTTTGTATAGCCTTTAGCCGTACCCTTATCCTCCTTCTTCTCTGTTTCTCTGGTGATGTAGAGGTTAATCCAGGACCTGCAGTGCCTAGCTCCACTCCCACTCCACAGGGTGCTCTCATTTGTTGACTTCTGTAACTGTAAAAGCCTTGGTTTCATGCATGTTAACATTAGAAGCCTACTCCCTAAGTTTGTTTTACTCACTGCTTTAGCACACTCTGCCAACCCGGATGTCTTAGCCATGTCTGAATCCTGGCTTAGGAAAACCATCAAAAACCCTGAAATCTCCATCACCAGATAGAACTGCCAAAGGGGGAGGTGTTGCAATCTACTGCAAAGATAGCCTGCAGAGTTCTGTCTTACTATCCAGGTCTGTCCCCAAACAATTCGAGCATCTACTTCTAAAAATGCACCTTTCCAGAAACAAGTCTCTCACTGTTGCCCGCTTGCTATAGACCACCCTCTGCCCCCAGCTGTGCCCTCGACACCATATGTGAACTGATTGCCCCGCATCTATCATCTGAGATCGTGCTGCTAGGTGACCTAAACTGGGACATGCTTAACACCCCGGCCACCATACAATCTAAGTTGGATGCCCTCATTCTCACACAAATTATCAATGAACCTACCAGGTACAACCCCAAATCCGTAAAAACACGGGCACCCTCATAGATACCATCCAAACTAACTCCCCCTCCAAGTACACCTCTGCTGTTTTCAATCAAGATCTCAGCGATCACTGCCTCATTGCCTGCATCCGTATTGGGTCTGTGACCACCCCTCATCACTGTCAAATGCTCCCTAAAACACTTCTGCGAGCAGGCCTTTCTAATCGACCTGGCCGGGGTATCCTGGAATGACATTGACCTCATCCCATCAGTAGAGGATGCCTGGTAATTCTTTAAAAGTGCCTTCCTCACCATCTTAAATAAGCATGCCCAGTTTAAAAAAATTTGAACTAGGAATAGATATAGTCCTTGGTTCACTCCAGACTTGTCTGCCCTTGACCAGCACAAAAACATCCTGTGGCAAACTGCATTAGCATCGAATAGCCCCCGTTATATGCAACTTTTCACTCTCCTTCTTAGTAAAATAGCCTTTACACAGTCTGGAGGTGTGTTGGGTCATTATGCTATTGAAGAACAAATTATAGTCCCACTAAGCCCAAACCAGATGGGATGGTGTATTGCTGCAGAATGCTGTGGTAGCCATGCTGGTTAGTGTAACTGGAATTCTAAATGTATTTATTTATTTAATTTAATTAATTTCACCTTTATTTAACCAGGTAGGCAAGTTGAGAACAAGTTCTCATTTACAATTTCAACCTGGCCAAGATAAAGCAAAGCAGTTCGACACATACCACAACACAGAGTTACATATGGAGTAAAACAAACACACAGTCAATAATACAGTAGAAAAATAAGTCTATATACGATGTGAGCAAATGAGGTGAGACAAGGGAGGTAAAGGCAAAAAAAGGCCATGGTGGCGAAGTAAATACAATATAGCAAGCAAAACATCTAATGTCCATTGCTCGTGTTTCTTGGCCCAAACAAGTCTCTTCTTCTTATTAGGGTCCTTTAGTATTGGTTTCTTTGCAGCAATTCGACCATTCACACAGACTCCTCTGAACAGTTGATGTTGAGATGTGTCTGTTACTTGAACTCTGTGAAGCATTTATTTGGGCTGCAATTTCTGAGGTTGTTAACTCTAATGAACTTATCCTCTGCAGACGAGGTAACTCTGGGTCTTCCTTTCCTGTGGCGGTCCTCATGAGAGCCAGTTTCATCATAGAGTTTGATGGTTTTTGCGACTGCACTTGAAGAAACTTTAAAAGTTCTAGAAAGTTTCCGTATTGACTGACCTTCATGTATTAAAGTAATGATGAAGTGTCGTTTCTCTTTGCTTATTTGAGGTGTTGCCATACTATAGACTTGGTCTTTTACCAAATAGGGCTGCCTTCTGTGTACCCCCTTACCTTGTCACAACACAATTAATTGACTCAAAAGCATTAAGAATGAAATAAATTACACAAACGATTTTTTAAGAAGGCACAGCTGTTAATTGAAGTGCATTCCAGGTGACTACCTCCTGAAGCTGGTTGAGAAAATGCCAACAGTGTGCAAAGCTGTCATTAAGGCAAAGGGTGGCTACTTTGAAGAATCTCAAATATACATATATTTAGATTTATTTAACAATTTTGGTTAAGACATGATTCCACTTGTGTTATTTCATAGTTTTTATGTCTTCACTATTGTTCTACAATGTAGAACATAGTAAAAATAAAGAAATACCCTTGTAGGTGTTCTAAAACTTTTGACCGGTAGTGTAGACCACCTTTTACTCCACACACAGAGATGCATACAAAGCTCTCCCGCACCCTCCATTTGGCAAATCTGACCATAATTCTATCCTCCTGGTTCCTGCTAACAGGCAAAAACTAAAGCAGGAAGTACCAGTGACTCTCTCAATACAGAAGTGGTCAGATGAAGCGGATGCTACGCTACAGGACTGTTTTGCTAGCACAGACTGGAATATGATCCTTGATTCATCCAATGGCATTGAGGAGTACACCACCTGAGTCATCGGCTTCATCAATAAGTGCATCGATGACGTTGTCCCCACAGTGACGGAATATTTTATTTTATTATTTTGCCGTGTTTTGTTTACTCTTAGACTATTGTTGCCTTCTTTTCTTTTATCATTAAGAGGAAGACAGAGAGGGAAATAGAGGGAGATTGGAGAGAGAGGAAAGAAGAGAGAATTGGAAAGGAGAGAGGAAAAGAGAAAGAGTGGAAGGAAAAGAGAGAGAAAGGAAGAGAGAGAGAGAAATTAAGAGAGAGAGAAAGGATGAGGGAGAGAAAGGAAGGGAGACAGAGAGAGAGAGAAAGGATGAGAGAGAGATAAAGGAAGAACGAAAGAATGAGAGAGAAAAGGAGAGAAAGGAGGAGAGAGAGAGAGAAAGGAATAGAGAGAGAGAAAAATAATGAGGGAGAGAGAGAGCGAACGGAAGAGAGAGATAAAGGAAGAGAGAAAGGATGAGAGAGAAAAGAAGAGAGAGAAAGAGAGGAAGGGAGACTGTTACGGATACAGGTATCCTGTCTGTGTGTGTGTGTGTGTGTGTGTGTGTGTGTCCTGTGTTCTTTTCTCTCCTTCTCCCCTCACAGGTGAAAATCATCACTCCCAAATCAGTCACCAATCAATCATCAATCAGAAGACACACCTCCTCCTGTTTCCTACCCAATCACAGTTCCTTTCCCTTGGTTTAAAAACCCTGTCAGTTGTTTGCTCTAGAGCTTAATCTCTCTGTAAATGCCATATGTCTGTAGATTGCTCTGGTTCACCCTCTCCTTCTCTGTCTCTCTATCGCTCTTTATGGTTTGAGCTATCTTTTGTTTGAGCACCTCCATATCACTTTGTCCTCACAGGTGAGTATTGTTTTTGGTTATGGTATTTGTTTGCTGGTGGGAAAAGGGGGAACCAAGACAAGTTGCCCATGGGCAAACACTACCCATAGGTAAACTTTGTTAAAAACACTAGTTAGAACTGGGCGGACCACCCACTATTTTTGGTTAGTTAGCTGTGGTTGAAATAGGCTAGTCTAGCTCAGGGGTGTTTTGGATGCTTACTGTTTCTTTCCTTGGGTCCAGCTCAGCCCCTTTTCCAGACCCCCCCCAAAAGGGATTCGTAACATAAGTGGGGGCTCATCCGGGATATTTGTCATTACTGACACCCATGCCGCTCGTGCAAATTGTTGTAGTGGCATAGTTCGGTGTTGAGCATCATAGCTGATGTAGCATTAGTGTTTGCTATTTTGTTGGCTCTTGTGTGGTAGTTCAAAATGGCTACATTTGATTTGAAATCCTTTTTGGATAACCTTTCGTGGGAGGTTTTTGACAAATGTCGTAGACCTTGGCTGACCATTATTCTATATCGATTCCGCAGAGTGTAGTTAAGGCGGAGGTTAAACAGCTAGTGTTAAATGTTTTGTTGGAAGAGCAGGTGCTTGTGTTACAGCTGCCTGAGCCTACTACCCCTGTAGCGGATGTTGCTGCTCCTGTAAGCCTGTCAGTGTCTGAGAATGAGGGCGAGGCTAAAACACCAGCCACATTGTCCCGTTTTGATCCACTCTCCCCACTGACAAACGGTGATGCCAGGAGGGATGTCCGTTTGACACAGCTCCAACTGGAGGCGGAAGAGAGCCCAAATTAGGCAAGAGAAACTCCAGTTGGAGATGTGTAAAATTGAGGCAGGAAAAGAAAAGAATGAGAACAGCGGCAGTTGGAGATGTGTAAAATTGAGGCAGTTGGAGTTCAGAATGCGCCAGAATGGAACTGGAGGCAGAGACAGCAAGGCTAGCCTTTGTTCCTACTGTGCCTGTTAGTGAGCCGTCCTCACCAACTGGAGCTCCCAACACTTTTGACGTTAGTAGGCAGATAGCCTTAGTACCTGTGTTCAGAGAGTCGGAGGTTGACTCCTATTTTTGTATATTTGAACGTATAGCTGTTGCATTGAAATGGCCTGAAGACATATGGTGCCTATTGCTTCAGTGTAAATTAACTGGTAAAGCCCAAGAGGTTTTGTCAGCGCTACCTCTGGAGGACAGTTTGAATTATGAAGTGGTCAAAGCTACTGTTCTTCGCGCCTATGAGCTTGTGCCTGAGGCATACCGGCAGAGATTTAGGTCTCATAGAAAGTCTTCTAGTAAGACTTATGTGGAATTTGCTAGACACAAGGGACATCTGTTTGATAAATGGCATGCTGCTAGTAAGGTAACTGATTTTAACTCTCTCCGGGAGTTAATCTTGTTGGAAGAGTTTAAAAATTGTTTACCCAAACGCATTGTAGTTTACCTAAACGAACAGAAAGTATCCTCCCTGGCAGAAGCGTCTGTGTTGGCAGACGAGTTTGTGTTGACGCACAAGAGTGTGTTTTTGGCTCATACTGAGAGTAGAGCCACTGAGTTGCCTACCTTTAGCCCTAGTCGGCCAGCAGTATGTCAAGCACGCCAGCTGAATGAGGGTCCCTGTTTCTATCGTCATAAAGTGGGACATATGATTAATGATTGTTTCCTGCTTAAACGCAAACAAGGGATGCCTCTTCGTGCCAAGCCGCCAACAGGTGTTGGTCTAATTCGTACGGTTGTGAGGTCTGCAACAAAACAGGTGCCTCGGGGTAACTGCAGTTTGAAAGTCTCAGTCCCCGACCGTAATTCTTAACCGTTCATTTTCGAGGGGTTTGTGTCCCTAACGAATGACGAAGCATCTCAGCGTCTGGTAAAATCCTTAGAGATACTGGTGCGGCGCAGTCGTTTATATTGTCTGATGTGTTGCCCTTATCTGACGATACATACTGTGGTTCCAGTGTGTTAGTGCAGGGTATTGAAATGGGTTTTGTCCCAGTGCCATTGCACTTTGTGAAAGTACACTGAGTTAATCAGTGGAATATTCAGAGTGGGGGGTACGTCCTATGTTGCCAGTGAAAGGTGTGACCTTTATAATGGGTAACGATATTGCCGGAGGAAAGGTAGTACCCGTATTGGAAGTATTGGATAAAAGTGACCACTCTCTCTCTAATGAGCTGGCACAGAGTTATCCACATGTGTTCCCCGCTTGTGCTGTCACTCGTGCTCAGGCACGACAAGAGGGTGATGAGAGATTTGTCGAACACTGTTCTATTCAAAGAGGTTGATCAAGAGGCTGGGTTGTGTGCTACCTCTGGGAAGCTGATCACCTCTGACAAACAACCCCTGAAAGAATTGAAGAAGGTTGAACTTCTTGCTGATGCAATACAGTTACCAGTCACTTGTGAGCAGCTGATTGCTAACCAAAAGGTTGACAACAAACTTGCTAAATGTTTTTCTAGCGTTGTCTCATTGGAAGATGTAAAGAAGAAGGTGGCTTACTTCATTGATGGTAATCTCCTCATGCGTAAATGAAAATCCCATGTTGACGCGTGTGGAGATTGGAATGCTGTTTACCAAATAGTGATTCCTACAGCCTTTCGACAAAATGTGTTATCCCTTTCTCATGATCACCAGTGGTCTGGTCATTTAGGAATCACAAAGACTTATGATCGGATCCTTCAACATTTCTTTTGGCCGGGTTTAAAACAAGATGTGGCTCAGTTCTGTCGGACATGCCACACCTGTCAGATAACAGGAAAACCAAATCGGGTCATTCCTCCCGCTCCTCTTTGTCCAATACCTGTCATAGGTGAACCATTCCAACATGTGTTGGACCGTTACCGAAGACAAAATTGGGTAACCCGTTTCTGTTAACAATTATGTGTATGGCTACAAGATACCCCGAGGCCATTCCTCTGAGAAGGATTACAGCTCCGATAGTGAGTAAAGCCTTAATTAAATTCCTCACGACATTCGGGTTACCTAAGGTGGTACAAAGTGATCAAGGTACCAATATCCTATCCAAGCTCTTCAAGCAGGTGTTAAAATCCTTGTCAATTATGCACCGTGTGGCAAGCGCATATCACCCAGAGTCTCAGGGTGCGCTTGAAAGATGGCATCAGACACTGAAGTCTATGCTACGGAAATGTTGTTTGGAATCTGAGAAAGATTGGGATGAGGGAGTTCCTCTAGTTTTGTTTGCTGCTCGTGAAACTGTGCAGGAGTCCCTAGGTTTCAGCCCAGCTGAACTAGTGTTTGGTCACACAGTGAGAGGACCAATGAAAGTCCTTAAAGAACAGTTCTTGTCCCAAGAGTTGTGTACAGGAGATGAGAATGTGTTGAACTACGTTAGTTGCTTTCGTGAGCGCCTACACCAAGCATGTGCTCTCGCAAAGGAAGCTCTGTGAGAGAGAGAGATCAGTGTAGCAGGTGCACCACAACACTAATTAATTATAATTACCTGGAGTTAATAGCCTGTGCAAACAATTTACTCTCACAATCGATTTATTAAACAAGCATAGTCTCTACTACCTTCAAGAAACGGAAGAAAAAAACATTAATTATTTGGACATTGCAATTTGGAAACAGTGTTTAAAATAACAAATAATTCTCCGATTTTATTTAACCCAGGGGAATCGAGGGCAAAAAGCACAATGACAGTCAATTATAATTTTTTGGGGCTTTGAAACTGTCTGTACAATGAATGCAGCATGCTTGATAGATGAAGCTTTGCAGTAAGAGATTCCCCTTCTAAAAAAACTAAGTCATCTAAATAATTCCATTCCTCCGACTTTTAACGCAGCAGTTTTATAGGGTCAACACTTTAGTCAACTTGACCTTTCGACAATTCAGCAACCGTGTTCATCACACTTAATGAAATGTGTTTCTGTGAAAGTAGGAGTGGATTACTTTTGATGTCACATCTATGTAAATGACCATGTCTACTGATTGTATTTTTAGATGTATTTCGCAGCACCACTACAATATCCAGGCTGTACCACAGTCCGGGTCTGGCCGGTGTAGGCCGTCATTGTAAATAAGAATTTGTTCTTAATTAACTGACTTTCCAAGTTTAAATAAAGGTTCAATTAAAAAAATAGATGGCGTTACACACACTTCATACACATAAGTTAATGTTAGCTAGCAAGCCAGCCACCTAACCTCAGCTAACATTAGCTAGCTAACAGCAAGCTTTAACTTGGGATCTTTTGTTTAGACATGTTAATGTTAGCTAGCAAGCCAGCCACCTAACCTCAGCTAACATTAGCTAGCTAACAGCAAGCTTTAACTTGGGATCTTTTGTTTAGACATGTCAAGTTAATGTTAGCTAGATAGCTAAATGAACTATAATCCCAATCCATAGAGTAACGTTACAAGCAATACAGACTGATTGTCAAAGCAGGCTAAAGTTAACCATATAACGTCAGGTTCATTGAACTTATTGGTTAACTTTAGCTAGCTATGACAATCTGTTTGTATTGCTAGTAGTTAAAGCTTGCCGTTAGCTAGCCAGCTGACATTAGATGGCTGGCTAGCTTACATTACTTGTATGAACTATGTTATCTCAGAATGCCATTTCGCATCTATTGTATAATAATGCTAAAATATTTGTATGTGTAATTTGTCTTTCAGCATTAGTCAGTAGGACCATGCCTCAGGACTACTTGGCCTGATGACTCCTTGCTGTCACCAGTCCAACTGGCCGTGCTTTGCTCCAGTTTCAACTGTTCTGCCTGCAGCTATGGAACCCTGACCTGTTCACCGGAAGTGCTACCTGTCCCAGACCTGCTTTTTTTCAACTCTCTAGAGACAGAAGGTGCTGCTACTCCTGAGGTACTGACCTGTTGCACCCTCGACAACCACTGTGATTTTTATTATTTGACCCTGCTGGTCATCTTTGAACATCTTGGCCATGTTCTGTTATAATCTCCACCCCTCATAGCCTAGTTCCTCTCTAGGTTTCTTCCTAGGTTCTGGCCTTTCTAGGGAGTTTTTCCTAGCCACCGTGCTTCTACACCTGCATTGCTTGCTGTTTGGGGTTTTCGGCTGAGTTTCTGTACAGCACTTTGAGATATCAGCTAATGTAAGAAGGGCATTATAAATACATTTGATTTGATTTAGAACACAACTGACTCTAATCCACCAGTCATACATTAGTCAAAAAAGAGAGCTGGCCCAAACAACTACATGCACCATTTCTTCAACTATGGAGTTGTGATAACTGCAGTGGCCAAAACAAGAACAAGCTTGTGCTCTGGTATTATGCCTGATGGACCATGCACAAGCTCCACCACAATCTGGACTTGTGCTTCGGCCTCATCAAGCAGCGCTTCAGAAAGACCAGAGTGAACACTGTCTGAGATTACTGGTGTTGTGAAGGACAGCACTGTGACAGAGGTCAACAACCCACATCTGATTGGACTGGAGGATGGTACGGTGCTGGTGGAAAGCTATGGCTGACAACACCTGACTCCGTTCTTCAGGCCGCTGCCACAGATCAAGCAGAATCAGCACTTCAGGTAAAAAAACACAATTTTCTTTGTATGAGATTATTCTTGTCTAAACTTGGGAGGTGAATGGATGTTGTGCAGGGTTGTAATGTCTTCTAATTTTTTGTAATTCCCTGTTTTACAGCTTCAATGCTCTGAAACCTGGTGTTGTCGCCAAGGAGTGTTTGGACCAGGTTTCAGCTGCTGCGCAATGCTGACATCCTTCCTCCCATAGATGGTCTGTCTGTAAAAGCACCACCTGGACTGGACACAGCTAGACAAACTATATTTTTGACAAGATCAGGGAGTTTTGAGATGAGGCTATGCACATCACATGCCCAGCACCGAAGTCAAGGGCAGGACAGAAACAGGCTCTCCGAATATAGATTCCCTTGTTCATGCGTGGTTTGGACGGACCAGTCATCAGCACTATCTGCAGTGCCTCTATTCACATGACTCTCTCCTAACACGCATGCCATACGTTGATGCTTTTTAAAAATCCTGTTGCTCAGCCACTTTACCCCTGATTGTATGCATATAACTACCTCGTCTATCACTGATATCATTATTGTTTTCAGACACCATCCACTTTGCAAGACTTAGCAAAATATTGATATATATAAGTACATTGTACCCATGTCTTTAAAAAAAATTCAATTTTGCATTCTGGTTTAATATGAAATAATTTGAAATGATTTATATTTTTACTCAAGTATGACAATTTAGTATGTTTTCCACCACTGGATGTGGCCGGGGGTTATAGCATTTCTTTCACATGACCAATTTATTTCTGAAAAATGTTTATCTGGACACTTTCTGTTTACCTGGGTTTTTTCCTTATTATAGGATACTACCACTTTTAGTCTTTAGCACATGACCTCATGTGAATCCATAAATAGATGGGTGGGGCTGGCTTAAGAGGGTGTGAACAATGGTGAATGGGTGTAGACAAAGGAGAGCTCTCTAGTATGTACTAAAACATTCAAAGGCCCCTTGCTCAAAAGAGTTTACAAGTGTGTGAACATTTAAAGTAGAATTACTTTGCCATTGTTCCTTAAAAATGGCATGTATGATATGCAATTTTGTAGTTCTGAGTCTCCACTTTTATCCAATGTAAAAAAACTGAAATTCTAATTTTGCTATATAAGATTAGATTTTTATGAGGGTACTGAGGTAGACATGTACAACTAACTAATGTCCTTAATCAGACATTGCAAAGTCAGAGTTCAGTAGTACTGTGAAGATTGCAAAGAGAGTAATGCAACAAGGTCCCTGAGAGGCAGTACTAAGCGGTGGGCGGGTGGATATGGCTAATGCCGTGTCACAGAGGGGGTTATAGTAGCTGGAAAGAAACTGTTCTTGAGCTTGCTAGTGCGGGAACGTAGATACCAGTAGCGCCTGCCTGGTGGTAGGAGGGAAAACAGTTTGTGGTATGGATGTGAAGGGTCCCTGATAATGCCGCCCTCCCTACACAGACACAGCATGTGCTGGAGGTCTACAATGGCAGGGAGCTGGGCACCAGTGATGTGCTGGGCGGTTTTCACCACCCGTTGCAGGGCCTTCCGGTCGGCCACGGAGTATCCGGTAAACCACAATGTAGAGCAGTTATTCAGAATGCTCTTGACCGTACAGCGCTAAAAGTTCACCAGGATCTTGGGAGACAGGCGGGCCTTCTTCAGCCTCCTCAAAACGTACAGGCGCTGCTGTGCCTTTTTGACCAGCGTGAAGGCGTTGAGGGTCCAGGAGAGGTCCTCGGTCATGTAGACACCCAGGAATTTGAAGCGGGGCACATGCTGCACCTCAATGCCATCAATGAGAAATGGGGCGTGGCTGCAGCTTTTAGACTTCCTGTAATCCACAATGAGCTCCTTAACCTGAGGACCAGGTTGTTGTCAGCGCACCATGCAACCAGGTGCTTGACCTCCTCCCTGTAGGCTGACTCGTCATTGTCACTGATCAGACCTACCACCGTCTGCGAACTTGACGATGGTGTTGGAACCGTTTACAGGAACGCAGTTGTAGCTGAAGAGGGAGTACAGGAGGGGGCTCAGCATGCAGCCCTGTGGCACACCGGTGTTCAGGTTCAGGGTTGAGGAGGTGAAGTTGTCTAACCTGACAGACTGGGGTCTATTGGTTAGGAAGTCCAAAGTTCAATTACAGAAAGAGGGGCTGATCCCTAGGTCATGGAGTGTGGTGACCAGCCTAGAGGGAATGACCATATTGAATGCTAAGCTAGTCTATGAACAGCATTGTCACAGAGGTGTTGGTTTTGACCAGGTGGGGCAGGGCGGACTGAAGAGTTGTGGAGATGGCGTCCTCTGTAGACCTGTTCGGTCAGTAGGAAAACTGGGGGAATCCAGTGTTGGAGGGAGGCAGGACTTAAGGTAGGCCAGAAGCAGTAATTTGAAGAACTTCATGATCTTGGGGGTGAGTGCAACAGGTCGGAAGTCATTCAGGCTTGATGCGGTCGACTGCTTTGGCACTGGCACAATGGTTGCGGTCTTAAAGCAGTGGGGACAACCGTCTGGGCCAGTGACAGGTTGAAAATGTCAGTGAAGACCTCGGCCAGCTGCCCAGCACATGCTCTGAGCACACGGCCGGGGACGCCATCAGGACCAGCAGCCTTGCATACATTCACCCTGCTCAGTGCAGACAATACATCTGAGATGGATAGTCTGAGGTGGAGGTCATCTGGGGGGAGCACAGCTTTGATGGTTGGACATTTGTTGTCCCTGTCGAAGCGAGCATAGAACCTGTTCAACTCATCGGCGATGGAGATGTCGCTGGCCGTGAGGGTAGGGTTTTTTGTCCGGTAGTCTGTGATGGCTTGGATGCCCTGCCACATGCGTTGAGGGTCCGAGTTGTTGTTGAAGTCCTCCTCAATCCTCATTTTGTGGGCATGTTTAGCCATCTTGATGCCCTTTTTCAGGTTAGCCCTGGATGAGCTGTAGGCTTCTGCATCGCTGGATCTGAAAGCAGCGTCGCGTGCCATTAGCAGTCGGACCTCTCTCTTCATCCAAAGCTTCTGTTTGGGAAGGTCTTTATTAGTTTATGGGTGGTGACATTGTTGATGCAGATGTTGATGTAATCCAGAACGGAAGAAGCATATGTTTCAATGTTTGTATGGGAGTCAAGGGCGGCCTGAGTGGCAAACAATCTCCAGTCTGTGTATTGAAACTGGTGCTGTAGTATGAGTCTGACCCCTCTGGCCACACATTTTCTGTCCTCACTGATGGTTTCACGTGTTTAATGAGGAGTAAATACTTGGGGAGTAGGAACAGTGAAAGGTGATCAGACTGTCCCAGGTGGGGGAGGGGAATGGCTTTGTAAGCCTCTGGAATGTTTGTATATACGTGCTCTAGTGTATTGTCTCCTCTAGTGGGGCAGGAGACATTTTAGGAAAATTTGGGAAAAACAGTTTTCAGATTTGAGTGATTAAAATCCCCTGCAACAATAAAAGCACCATCAAGATGTGTAGTTTGCTGTTTTCTAATAGTAACCTGCAGTTCTTTCATTGCTAGTTTAGCATTAGCATCCAGAGGTACATAGGCTGCAGTAACAACAATGGATGTAAGCTCCCGAGGCAAGTAGAAAGGCCTGCACATAATCATCAGGTACTCCAGACTGGTTGAGCAGTGACACCCAGTTTTGTTACTGTCTGTACACTATGCTTTCTTCACATAAATGCACAGACCACCTCCTCTGGTCTTACCAGAGTCCTCTGCCATACGATCAGCCCTGAAGATGTCGCACCCTTCTATCCCAATAGCTTTGTCGGGTATGCTGTTGTTTAGCCATGTGTCTGTGAAAATCATGACGCTACAATCCATAATCCTTTTTTTGTGAGATGATTCTTAGTCATATTTCATACATTTTGTTGGCCAGTGACTGAACGTTCGCAAGGAAAAGGCTAGGTAGTGAAAGCCAATGTGGAGTTAGCTATTGCCTAGCCCATAGGCCTCCACGCTTCCATCGCCTTTGTTTACGATCCCGACGCCGCCTCCGGGCACTTACTCTCGGTGATGTTTCAGTCTCCCGGGGTGTCTTCGCGATCTCACCACCGAATCCAGGTGGTGGGTCACATATATTTTATATTTGAGATTCTTCAAAGTAGCCACCCTTTGCCTTGATGACAGCTTTGCACAATCTTGGCATTCTCACAACCATCTTCACCTAGAATGCTTATCCAACAGTCTTGAAGGAGTTCCCACATATGCTGAGTACGTGTTTGCTGCTATTCCTTGACTTTTCGGTCCAACTCATCCCAAACCATCTCAATTGGGTTGAGGTCAGGTGATTGTGGAGGCCATTTCATTGGATGCAGGAATCCATCACTCTTCTTCTTGGTCAAATAGCCCTTACACAGCCTGGAGGTGTGTTTTGGGTCATTGTCCCGTTGAAAAATAAATGACAGTCCCACTAAGCGGAATCAAAATGGGATGGTGTTTCTCTGCAGAATGTTGTGGTAGCATGCTGGTTAAGTATGCCTTGAATTCTAAATAAATCACAGACAGTAGCTGTATTCGAAACTCATACTAACCTCACTAACCATACTATTTGTGATGTGAATTGAGTATATAGTATGTTTATTGGTCATATTATGTTTATAGTTGGTACGCCAAATGTTCCCTGATGTCGCACTAGATTCGCCAAAATACGAAGTATACATGCAGTTGACACAATTTGTGTGCTTTTAGGGCCCATAATGGTGGACAATATGCAGCTGAAGTCTGACAAAAGCAGATACAAATTCATTGCATTAACTAATTATGAAAAATTATAAGAAAATGTTGAGCATTGTAATAAAGTAATGACTTTTCAAATAAGTTACTTTACACGTTATGTTGGCTGACAATTTGTTAGCGAAGCTGTCCTTAAAAACATCATAGCATTACAGCAGTAGGTACCGATATGTTCACTATCTACCTAACGTTAGTTGGCTACTAATACATTGAACATGCCAGGCAGTATTATTAACTTACTACGCAACGTTTATTGACCTGATTATTCACATCACTCTTAGCTAAGTGGCATAGTCGTTGTGCGTTTCACAAGATCGGATCTGGAGGTACCTGCGTCTTCGTCCTAGTTTCTGTCTCCGTCTCTGGTGGCTTCTACCTCGGATTCAGATCCTAGGAGCTCCCGGCCCTAAAGTTAGTTGGCTACTAATACTACTAATGTACATTCAACATCACCAGCTATCATCATAGGTGGTGAGAAACATCTCGGTCTCCAAGGCAAAAACCCTGTGCTACCCAGGCACATGAGTACAGGACACAACAAGGCTTGTTCCGACTGTTCTACCACAGATGTGGGGAGCTGATACTGTCGTAGTCCTTGTGGGGTCAAACGACATCAGAAGAGCTAGCTCGGAAAATTTGAAAATAGATTTTAAAGAACTGATTTTAGCATTAAAAGACTCCAAAAAACAGCCAATAATTTCAGGTCCAGTAACATCGTTGGGCCGCGGGTGTGAAAGATTCAGCAGACTGCTGGCATTACACATCTGGCTAAAAGACTACTGTAGCTCTGCTGGAGCCACTTTTATTGATAACTTTGACACCTTCTGGAAACAGAAGATACTCTACAGGAATGATGGAGTCCATCCAAATCATCTTGACTCCTGGACTCTGTCAACGCATTTCAAGGCTGCGTTGAAACAATGACTGGTAAATGATCCAAGACCAGCTCAGTTAATCCCTACCATTGTGACAATGAGTAGTCACAATGCTGCATGAAATGTACATGATCTTAGGGGCATTGGCAAACACAATGGAAGTAATTTAATTCATGTACTCCTAATTGCACCGAATACATCTGTTTATCCTACAGCTATAGTAAGCAGTAATCATGAGCCTATTAACCAGAGTTACACTGTCAGCACTGAGGCGGTGTGCAATAGTAGGAAGACAACTTTATGCAGCTCACCCTGCACTATCAGCTCCAATGTAAATAACATGAGTAAGTCTACCTCTGATAAGCTTCCCAGTAAAGCATTAAAAACAATCAAGCAACCCAGAAAAGTGCTAAACAATAGCCCATATTATCATATGTAGCCTAAGAAACAAGGTCCATGAAGTCAATAACTTGCTTGTAACAGATGACATTCATTTTCTGACTGTCTCTGAAACTCACTTAGATAATACCTTTGATGATACAGTGGTAGCAATACAGGGATATAATATCTACCGAAAAGACAGAAATGCCAACGGAGGCGGTGTTGCGGTCTATATTCAGAACCACATTCATGTAAAGCTTAGAGACGATAGAATGTTAAATACTGTTGAAGTAATATGGCTACAGGTTAATCTGCTTCACCTAAAGCCCATTCTTGTGGGAAGCTGCTATAGACCATCTAGTGCTAACAGTCAGTATCTGGATAATATGTGTGAAATGCTTGATAATGTATGTGAAATCAAGAGAGAAGTATATTTCTGGGTGATTTAAATATTGACTGGCTATCGTCAAGCTGCCCACTCAGGAAAAAACTTCAAACTGTAACCAGTTTCTGCAACCTGGATCAGGTTGTCAGTCAACCTACCAGGTTAGTTACAAACAACACAGGTATTAAATCATCAACATGTATTGATCACATTTTTACTAACGCTGCAGATATTTGCTTTAAAGTAATATCCAAATCCGTAGGATGTAATGATCACAATATAATAGGCATATCTAGGAAAACCAAAGTTCCAAAGGCTGGGCCTAATAAAGTGTCTAAGAAGTCATACAAAAAGTTTTGTAGTGATTCATATGTTGATGTAAATAACATCTGTGGTGTGTAATGAGGAGCAACCAGACACTGCACTTGACGCATTTATTAAACGGCTTATTCCAGTTACTAATAAGCACGCTCCCATTAAGGAAATGACTGTAAAAACTGTTCAATCCCCTTGGAATGATGAGGAATTAAACAATTATATTGTTGAGAGGGATGGGGCAAAAGTTATGCCAAATAAGTCTGGCACCACAACTGATTGGCAAACGTACTGCAAATTAAGAAATCATGTGACTAAACTAAATAAAAATAAACTACACTATGAAACAAAGATAAATTATATAAAAAATGATAGTGAAAAGCCTTGGGGCACCTTAAATTAAATTTTTGGGAAAAAAAGCCAACTCTGCTCCTTTATTTATTGAATCAGATAACTCATTCATCACAAAGCCCACTGATATTACAAACTACTTTAATTACTTTTTCATTGGCAAGATAAGCAAACTTAACAACAAACGCTGACACTACACATCCAAGTATATCGGACCAAATTATGAAAGACAAGAATTGTACTTTGGAATTCTGTAAAGTCAGTGTGGAAGAGGTGAAAAAATTATTGTTGTCTATCAACAATGTCAAGCCACCAGGGTCTGACAGTCTGGATGGAAAATTACTGAGGATAATAGCAGATGAGATTGCCACTCCTCTTCGCCACATCTTCAATTTAAGCCTACTAGAGAGTGTGTGCCCTCAGGCCTGGAGGGAAGCTAAAGTCATTCTGCTACCCAAGAATAGTAAAGCCCCCTTTACTGGCTCAAATAGCTGACCAATCAGCCTGTTACCAACCCTTAGAAAACTTCTGGGAAAAAATGTGTTTGACCAAATACAATTTGGTTATTTGAAAAAGGAATCATCTCCTAAAAGTATAGATTTTTCAAACAAGCCTTAGAAAGTGGTTGCAATTTCGGTTTAATTTCGGTTTAATTAACTAGGAAGTCGGGGCACCAAGGAAAAATATTCAGATTACAAGGTTATCATTTCCTAATAGAACCTTTCAGATATTTTCATATCTGATCCATAGTCTTCTGATTAATGAATGATTTACTTTTCCTCACGTTAGTCTCATTCCAAATGTCATAAATTGTTGGTTATCTGCACGAACCCAGTCTTCACTATGAATCATCCATACATCAACTGTCTTAAATAATTTATTTATTACTAACTAAGTAATTCACAGAAATGCATAAACAAACAAGGTAAATGTGGTTACAAGAAATGATAGGGGAATGTGCCCTAGTGGGCTAAACCGGCATGGTGGCTTGTTAGACAAAAGGGGAAGTGGGGGTTGACTAAGAAGTCACTACAGAGTGATAATTATAACAATTGAAATGTTAATCTTTGCACATGAACGCTCACTCATTCGGGAACAATTGCAATCGATATATATATTTATGCTCAGTGTGTCGTCTTGATCGCTGGTGAATTTTTAGTTTTTTTGTTTTTTGAATTGTCCGTCTCTCTCCCCTCTCTCTCCGTCGTGGTTATAGTGGATAGTTCAGAGTGACATTAATTTGTTTCGTTATAGACTGGATGTTTCGGCGGTTGTCGCTCTTCGTGTTCAATGATACCGAATTCCTAGCTGCAGACTAGTAATTAATATCAAAGACTTGTTCTTAATCTATCGGTATCGATAGTCTAAGAGTTTAACCACGTGGTATGGTTAAAAGACTGATCCGTGTAAAGGAAAGAATGAATGGGGCCATGTATCGTGAGATTTTGAGTGAAAACCTCCTTCCATCAGCAAGGGCATTGAAGATGAAATGTGGCTGGGTCTTTCAGCATGACAATGATCCCAAACACACCGCCCGGGCAACGAAGGAGTGGCTTTGTAAGAAGCATTTCAAGGTCCTGGAGTGGCCTAGCCAGTCTCCAGATCTCAACCCCATAGAAAATATTTGGAGGGAGTTGAAAGTCCGTGTTGCCCAGAAACAACCCCAAAACATCACTGCTCTAGAGGAGATCTGCATGGAGGAATGGGCCAAAATACCAGCAACAATGTGTGAAAACTTTGTGAAGACTTACAGAAAACGTTTGACCTCTGTCATTGCCAACAAAGGGTATATAACAAAGTATTGAGAAACTTTTGTTATCGACCAAAAACTTATTTTCCACCATAATTTGCAAATAAATTCATTAAAAATCCTACAATGTGATTTTCTGGATTTTTTTTCTCATTTTGTCTGTCATAGTTGAAGTGTACCTATGATGAAAATTACAGGCCTCTCATCTTTTTACGTGGGAGAACTTGCACAATTGGTGGCTGACTAAATACTCCCCCCCCCCCACTGTATATATGTTGAGAAATGTTGCGAAATAGCACAGTTACAAATAGAAATCAAACTGGATGGACATCAGAAATAGAGGAAGGCCAGAATTAAAAACAAACCAAATATAGCTATTGAAAAAGAGATTGTGTCTGTAAAATGTATATAGTATGTATAAATTGAAGGTAGAAGTCTAAGTGTTAGTGTTTATTAGTTTACTCCAATTGGGGGAGGGGTGGTAGGGTTTGTGGGGGATAATACAGGTGAAAAAAAGTGTGTATGTATATGTGAATGTGTATGTATTTATATATATATATGCATATCTATGAATGGTTTTATATATATATATATATATATATATATATACTGTACATTTAAACACAGTTTTTCACAATTCCTGACATTTAATCCTAGTAAAACTTCCCTGCCTTAGGTCAGTTAGGATCAGCACTTTATTTTAAGAATGTGAAATGTCAGAATAACTGTAGAGAGAATCATTTATTTCCGCTTTTATCTCTTTCATCAGATTCCCAGTGGGTCAGAAGTTGACATACACTCAGTTAGTATTTGATAGCATTGCCTTTAAATTGTTTAACTTGGGTCAAACGTTTTGGGTAGCCTTCCTCAAGCTTCCCACAATAAGTTGGGAGAATTTATTGTGTAAACAATAACAATAACAATAACAACAAACAATTGTTGGAGTTAGATGACTGCAAGAGCACAACGCAAAATGCTCAATGAGGTTAAGAAGAATCCTAGAGTGTCAGCTAAATATCTCTGCTGACAAGTCTACGATATGTAAAACACTAAACAAGAATACTAAACGGAAGAAGCCACTGCTGTCCAAGAAAACCATTATCGCACATCTGAAGTTTGCAAAAGTGCACCTAGATGTTTCACAGCACTTCTGGTAAAATTGAGTTGTTTGGAATGAACACACAACACTAAGTGTGGAGAAAAAAAAGGCACAACACACCAACATCAAAACCTCATCCCAGCTGTAAAGTATGGTGGAGGGAGCATCATGGTTTAGGGCAGCTTTGCTGCCTCAGGGCCTGGACTGCTTGTGTTACTGTAATTTAATTATGCCAATGTGCTTTCATCAATTGAAAACCCTTAATCTATTTTATGAGAATTTATAATATTCTTGTCTGCAAAAAATAGACACAGACCAGTCTTTCAATAATAGGTAATAGAATTTATTCTCGGAGCGCGCTGACACTTAACCACGAGCAACAGTTTATATACAAATCATGACATCATTTCATTGCTTTAACAGAATCCCCTCCTCTCGACCGGGACAAAGTGTGGTGAAAAGTTCATTCTAACTTACTAACACACTCCCAGGTAACTTTTGACCCCTCAACATTATCGATCACCACTGAGCTGACAGTTCTAATTAGCAGAAAACTTAGGAATGCACTCACTGTCTTATCTAAAAACCCCAGAGCTAAGTTTCTGTAGGGTCAACCATAGGCTAACGACCTTATGTGTTTACACAGTCCTCAACCCATTCGTTTCTTCCTAGTTGGAATGGTGTTCATTAACTTTAATTTCTCCTTGTCCGTGTCACACAATCCCTTCTTATGAACTCATATTGTTAATCAGATATAATAAAACAGAGTATAAGTTTTACTTAGTTACAGTTCCATTTAAAATGATTTGTTCAGTCATTTATTCATAATTTTCCCAACAGCTTGTAAAAAATGAATTCCAAAGTTTATCAAGACATTTTGCAGAGAATGTTAGGCTATCTTTATGCCATTTGAAGCTCAACAGAAGTTGCAACAGGACAATGACCCAAAACACAGAAGTAAATCAACAACAGAATGGGTTCAACAGAAGAAAATACGCCTTCTGGAGTGACCAAGTCAGAGTCCTGACCTCAACCTGATTGAGATGCTGTGGCATGACCTCAAGAGAACAGTTCACACCAGACATCCCAAGAATATTGCTGAACTGAAACAGTTTTGTAAAGAGGAATGGTCTAAAATTCCTCTTGATCGTTGTGCAAGTGAACTGAATCCCCCAAAAACATTTCCAATGCATTTCAGCCCTGCCACAAAAGGACCAGCTGACATCATGTCAGTGATTCTCTCATTAACACAGGTGTGAGTGTTGACGAGGACAAGGCTGGAGATCACTCTGTCATGCTGATTGAGTTCAAATTACAGACTGGAAGCTTCAAAAGGAGGTTGGTGCTTGGAATCATTGTTCTTCCTCTGTCAACCATGGTTACCTGCAAGGAAACATGTGCCGTCATCAATTGCTTTGTGCAAAAAGGGCTTCACAGGCAAGGATATTGCTGCCAGTAAGATTGCACCTAAATCAACCATTTATCGGATCATCAAGAACTTCAAGGAGAGCGGTTCAATTGTTGTGAAGAAGGCTTCAGGGCGCCCAGCAAGCGCCAGGACTGTCCAGCAAGTGCCAGGACTGTCTCCTAAAGTTGATTCAGCTGCAGGATCGGGGCAGCACTAGTACAGAGCTTGCTCAGGAATGGCAGCAGGCAGGCAGGTGAGTGCATCTGCATACACAGTGAGGCGAAGACTTTTGGAGGATGGCCTGGTGTCAAGAAGGGCAGCAAAGAAGCCACTGCTCTCCAGGAAAAACATCAGGGACAGACTGATATTCTGCAAAAGGTACAGGGATTGGACTGCTGAGGACTGGGGTAAAGTCATTTTCTCTGATGAATCCTCTTTCGGATTGTTTGCGGCATCCGGAAAAAAGCTTGTCCGGAGAAGACAAGGTGAGTGCTACCATCAGTCCTGTGTCATGCCAACAGTAAAGCATCCTAAGACCATTCATGTGTGGGGTTGCTTCTCAGCCAAGAGAGTGGGCTCACTCACAATTTTGCCTAAGAACACAGCCATGAATAAAGAATGGTACCAACATATCCTCTGAGAGCAACTTCTCCCAACCATCCAGGGACAGTTTGGTGATGAACAATGCCTTTTATATCATGATGGGGCCCCTTGTGTCACACCCTGACCATAGTTTGCTTTGTATGTTTCTATGTTTTGTTTGGTCAGGGTGTGATCTGAGTGGGCATTCTATGTTGTGTGTCTAGTTTGTCTCTTTCTGTGTTTGGCCTGATATGGTTCTCAATCAGAGGCAGGTGTTAGTCATTGTCTCTGATTGGGAACCATATTTAGGTAGCCTGTTTGGTGTTGGGTTTTGTGGGTGATTGTTCCTGTCTTTGTGTTTGTTGCACAGGATAGGGCTGTTTCGGTTTTTCACGTTTCTTATTTTGTATTATACAATGTCCAAAAATAACCACGCTGCCTTCCCATAAGGCAAAAGTGATAACTAAGTGGCTTGGGGAACAAAATGTCAATATTTTGTGTCCATGGCCAGGAAAATCCCCAGACCTTAATCCCATTGAGAACTTGTAGTCAATCCTCAATCAGCGGGTGGACAAACAAAAACCCACAAATTCTGACAAACTCCAAGCATTCAATATGCAAGAATTGGGCTGCCATCAGTCAGGATGTGGCCCAGAAGTTAATTGGCATGCCAAGGCAGATTGCAGAGGTCTTGAAAAAGAAGTGTCAACACTGCAGATATTGACTCTTTGCATCAACTTCATGTAATTGTCAATAAAAGCCTTTGACACTTATGAAATGCTTGTAATTATACTTATGTATTCCATAGTAACATCTGACAAAAATATCTAAAGACACTGAAGCAGCAAACTTTGTGGAAATTAATATTTGTGCATTCTCAAAACTTTTGGCCACAAATGTATATGGGTATGTGTGTGTATGTGTGTATATATACAGTGCCTTGCGAAAGTATCCGGCCCCCTTGAACTTTGCGACCTTTTGCCACATTTCAGGCTTCAAACATAAAGATATAAAACTGCATTTTTTTGTGAAGAATCAACAACAAGTGGGACACAATCATGAAGTGGAACGACATTTATTGGATATTTCAAATTTCTTTAACAAATCAAAAACTGAAAAATTGGGCGTGCAAAATTATTCAGCCCCTTTACTTTCAGTGCAGCAAACTCTCTCCAGAAGTTCAGTGAGGATCTCTGAATGATACAATGTTGACCTAAATGACTAATGATGATAAATACAATCCACCTGTGTGTAATCAAGTCTCTGTATAAATGCACCTGCACTGTGATAGTCTCAGAGGTCTGTTAAAAGCGCAGAGAGCATCATGAAGAACAAGGAACACACCAGGCAGGTCCGAGATACTGTTGTGAAGAAGTTTAAAGCCGGATTTGGATACAAAAAGATTTCCCAAGCTTTAAACATCCCAAGGAGCACTGTGCAAGCGATAATATTGAAATGGAAGGAGTATCAGACCACTGCAAATCTACCAAGACCTGGCCGTCCCTCTAAACTTTCAGCTCATACAAGGAGAAGACTGATCAGAGATGCAGCCAAGAGGCCCATGATCACTCTGGATGAACTGCAGAGATCTACAGCTGAGGTGGGAGACTCTGTCCATAGGACAACAATCAGTCGTATATTGCACAAATCTGGCCTTTATGGAAGAGTGGCAAGAAGAAAGCCATTCTTAAAGATATCCATAAAAAGTGTCGTTTAAAGTTTGCCACAAGCCACCTGGGAGACACACCAAACATGTGGAAGAAGGTGCTCTGGTCAGATGAAACCAAAATTGAACTTTTTGGCAACAATGCAAAACGTTATGTTTGGCGTAAAAGCAACACAGCTCATCACCCTGAACACACCATCCCCACTGTCAAACATGGTGGTGGCAGCATCATGGTTTGGGCCTGCTTTTCTTCAGCAGGGACAAGGAAGATGGTTAAAATTGATGGGAAGATGGATGGAGCCAAATACAGGACTATTCTGGAAGAAAACCTGATGGAGTCTGCAAAAGACCTGAGACTGGGACGGAGATTTGTCTTCCAACAAGACAATGATCCAAAACATAAAGCAAAATCTACAATGGAATGGTTCAAAAATAAACATATCCAGGTGTTAGAATGGCCAAGTCAAAGTCCAGACCTGAATCCAATCGAGAATCTGTGGAAAGAACTGAAAACTGCTGTTCACAAATGCTCTCCATCCAACTTCACTGAGCTCGAGCTGTTTTGCAAGGAGGAATGGGAAAAATGTCAGTCTCTCGATGTGCAAAACTGATAGAGACATACCCCAAGCGACTTACAGCTGTAATCGCAGCAAAAGGTGGCGCTACAAAGTATTAACTTAAGGGGGCTGAATAATTTTGCACGCCCAATTTTTCAGTTTTTGATTTGTTAAAAAAGTTTGAAATATCCAATAAATGTCGTTCCACTTCATGATTGTGTCCCACTTGTTGTTGATTCTTCACAAAAAAATACAGTTTTATATCTTTATGTTTGAAGCCTGAAATGTGGCAAAAGGTCGCAAAGTTCAAGGGGGCCGAATACTTTCGCAAGGCACTGTATATATATATGTATTTACCCCAAAAATATATGGGGGGATTGGAAATGATGCTGACAGTGATGCAGTGCCTCAGACCGCTGTGAGGCCCCTAGTCTCACTTTTTCCAACACACCTCTCTGCGCTGCATGCATTTCCTAAAATATGCCAACTACAAGCCATATCAATCCATCTGCAATGAAGCATGCAACACACAAACACACGCTGAAGGATAGCCAGATTCAGGGTTGATCTTGACAGCAGGTGATGCAGTATAACAGATGGCCAGGCAATGTTGATGATTTCCGTCTTTGATCATTCTGCCAACTCTGGTTTTAATAACTGGAGCAGATTAGAGCATCACCCCATGCCTCCCTGTCCACTCTGTTGTGCATATACACACAGGTCGACAGGTGTGTGTGTCTATGTTTGTATGTGCTAAAGGGATCTAAGGTTTTCACAACTGTCAGTGCAGGCTTGGGTTGCATCCACTAGAGAGCCTCCTATTGAGATCTAATATAGAAACTCAAAAGTGCACTGACTCCATGTCATCATTGAAGGAAAATTTGCTAAACAATATGTATCCAGTAAAGTTACTTTGACCCAGGTAGTTCTTGCCTGATATTTACTCTTCACCATGTATTTCTTTTAATGTCTACAAAATCCAACAACATCAACACAACATCCATCATAACCGGCCTAAAGAGAGACAAACAGAGAAAATGTTTGAGTTTAGTTGGAGGGGCCAGGGTCATGGCTGAGTAAGTTGAGTTCCCTTGCCTCTTGTTTTTGATGAGAGTACAGCCTGCGGAGGATTGGAATGGATGGATGGATGTAGAGTGGCTTAAAATGTCTTTCTCTTCCCTCTCAGGGTGAATTTGTTCTTCAGAGTACAGAGCACACAGTCCTGGCCAGAAGGCACCATTAACGTTAGTGTGTGTAGTGTAGTGTAGTGTAGTGTAGTGTAGTGTAGTGTAGTGTAGTGTAGTGTAGTGTAGTGGTAAAGTATATCTGAATATAATTGAGGGCTTCTATGAATACGTTTATAAAGATAAGGGAAAACACACACACACACACGGCACCATTAACGCTAGTGTGTGTAGTGTAGCGGTGATGTATATATGGATATAATTGAGCGCTTCTATGAAGAAGTCATACACACACACATTTATTTTAGACAGTCATTTTGACAACAATAACAGTAAAAGGAAATTAAAAAACAATCAAGTCTGCTTCTCCCTTTTACCCTGCAATCCAAATCCAATAGCCCTGCCACTACCATATCTCTCCCTAGCAAAACAATACCACAAGCAGCATTTTGCCCCAGCTGGCAAGACTAGAAATGACAGTTGAAAGACAGCTTAAAGACAGTTTTAGTCTGACAGTTTAAAAACAGACTAAAACAAACATTTTAAAGCCAAACTACAACAGACAGCTTAAAGACAGACTAAATCAGACAGCTTAAAGACAGACTAAAACAAACAGCTTAAAGACAGACTAAAACAAACAGCTTAAAGACAGACTAAAACAAACAGCTTAAAGACAGACTAAAACAAAAAGCTTAAAGACCGACTAAAACAAACAGCTTAAAGACAGACTAAAACAGACAGCTTAAAGACAGACTAAAACAAACAGCTTAAAGATGGACTAAAACAGACAGCTTAAAGACAGACTAAAACAAACAGCTTAAAGACAGACTAAAACAAACAGCTTAAAGACAGACTAAATCAGACAGCTTAAAGACAGACTAAAACAAACAGCTTAAAGACAGACTAAAACAAACAGCTTAAAGACAGACTAAAACAAACAGCTTAAAGACAGACTAAAACAAAAAGCTTAAAGACCGACTAAAACAAACAGCTTAAAGACAGACTAAAACAGACAGCTTAAAGACAGACTAAAACAAACAGCTTAAAGATGGACTAAAACAGACAGCTTAAAGACAGACTAAAACAAACAGCTTAAAGACAGACTAAAACAAACAGCTTAAAGACAGACTAAAACAGACAGCTTAAAGACCGACTAAAACAAACAGCTTAAAGACGGACTAAAACAGACAGCTTAAAGACAGACTAAAACAAACAGCTTAAAGACAGACTAAAACAAACAGCTTAAAGACAGACTAAAACAGACAGCTTAAAGACCGACTAAAACAAAAAGCTTAAAGACCGACTAAAACAAACAGCTTAAAGACAGACTAAAACAGACAGCTTAAAGACAGACTAAAACAAACAGCTTAAAGACCGACTAAAACAAACAGCTTAAAGACCGACTAAAACAAACAGCTTAAAGACCGACTAAAACAGACAGCTTCAAGGCAGACTAAAACAGACAGCTTAAAGGCAGAATAAAACACACAGCTTAAAGACAGACTAAAACAGACAGCTTCAAGACAGACTCAAACAGACAGCTTAAAGAAGGACGAAACAGACAGCTTCAAGACAGACTCAAACAGACAGCTTCAAGGCAGACTCAAACAGACAGCTTCAAGACAGACTCAAACAGACAGCTTAAAGAAGGACGAAACAGACAGCTTCAAGACAGACTCAAACAGACAGCTTCAAGGCAGACTCAAACAGACAGCTTAAAGAAGGACGAAACAGACAGCTTCAAGACAGACTCAAACAGACAGCTTCAAGGCAGACTCAAACAGACAGCTTCAAGGCATACTCAAACAGACAGCTTAAAGAAGGACGAAACAGACAACTTCAAGGCAGACTAAAACAGACAGCTTCAAGGCAGACTAAAACAGACAGCTTCAAGACAGACTCAAACAGACAGCTTAAAGAAGGACAAAACAGACAGCTTCAAGGCAGACTAAAACAGACAGCTTCAAGACAGACTCAAACAGACAGCTTCAAGACAGACTCAAACAGACAGCTTCAAGACAGACTCAAACAGACAGCTTAAAGAAGGACAAAAAAGACAGCTTCAAGACAGACTCAAACAGACAGCTTCAAGGCAGACTCAAACAGACAGCTTCAAGACATACTCAAACAGACAGCTTAATAAAGAAGGACGAAACAGACAGCTTCAAGACAGACTCAAACAGACAGCTTCAAGGCAGACTCAAACAGACAGCTTCAAGGCAGACTCAAACAGACAGCTTCAAGGCAGACTCAAACAGACAGCTTCAAGGCAGACTCAAACAGACAGCTTCAAGGCAGACTCAAACAGACAGCTTCAAGACAGACTCAAACAGACAGCTTCAAGACATACTCAAACAGACAGCTTAAAGAAGGACGAAACAGACAGCTTCAAGACAGACTCAAACAGACAGCTTCAAGGCAGACTCAAACAGACAGCTTAAAGACAGACTAAAACAAACAGCTTAAAGACAGACTAAAACAAACAGCTTAAAGACAGACTAAAACAGACAGCTTAAAGACCGACTAAAACAAACAGCTTAAAGACGGACTAAAACAGACAGCTTAAAGACAGACTAAAACAAACAGCTTAAAGACAGACTAAAACAAACAGCTTAAAGACAGACTAAAACAGACAGCTTAAAGACCGACTAAAACAAAAAGCTTAAAGACCGACTAAAACAAACAGCTTAAAGACAGACTAAAACAGACAGCTTAAAGACAGACTAAAACAAACAGCTTAAAGACCGACTAAAACAAACAGCTTAAAGACCGACTAAAACAAACAGCTTAAAGACCGACTAAAACAGACAGCTTCAAGGCAGACTAAAACAGACAGCTTAAAGGCAGAATAAAACACACAGCTTAAAGACAGACTAAAACAGACAGCTTCAAGACAGACTCAAACAGACAGCTTAAAGAAGGACGAAACAGACAGCTTCAAGACAGACTCAAACAGACAGCTTCAAGGCAGACTCAAACAGACAGCTTCAAGACAGACTCAAACAGACAGCTTAAAGAAGGACGAAACAGACAGCTTCAAGACAGACTCAAACAGACAGCTTCAAGGCAGACTCAAACAGACAGCTTAAAGAAGGACGAAACAGACAGCTTCAAGACAGACTCAAACAGACAGCTTCAAGGCAGACTCAAACAGACAGCTTCAAGGCATACTCAAACAGACAGCTTAAAGAAGGACGAAACAGACAACTTCAAGGCAGACTAAAACAGACAGCTTCAAGGCAGACTAAAACAGACAGCTTCAAGACAGACTCAAACAGACAGCTTAGAAGGACAAAACAGACAGCTTCAAGGCAGACTAAAACAGACAGCTTCAAGACAGACTCAAACAGACAGCTTCAAGACAGACTCAAACAGACAGCTTCAAGACAGACTCAAACAGACAGCTTAAAGAAGGACAAAAAAGACAGCTTCAAGACAGACTCAAACAGACAGCTTCAAGGCAGACTCAAACAGACAGCTTCAAGACATACTCAAACAGACAGCTTAATAAAGAAGGACGAAACAGACAGCTTCAAGACAGACTCAAACAGACAGCTTCAAGGCAGACTCAAACAGACAGCTTCAAGGCAGACTCAAACAGACAGCTTCAAGGCAGACTCAAACAGACAGCTTCAAGGCAGACTCAAACAGACAGCTTCAAGGCAGACTCAAACAGACAGCTTCAAGACAGACTCAAACAGACAGCTTCAAGACATACTCAAACAGACAGCTTAAAGAAGGACGAAACAGACAGCTTCAAGACAGACTCAAACAGACAGCTTCAAGGCAGACTCAAACAGACAGCTTAAGACAGACTCAAACAGACAGCTTAAAGAAGGACAAAAAAGACAGCTTCAAGACAGACTCAAACAGACAGCTTCAAGGCAGACTCAAACAGACAGCTTCAAGACATACTCAAACAGACAGCTTAATAAAGAAGGACGAAACAGACAGCTTCAAGACAGACTCAAACAGACAGCTTCAAGGCAGACTCAAACAGACAGCTTCAAGGCAGACTCAAACAGACAGCTTCAAGGCAGACTCAAACAGACAGCTTCAAGGCAGACTCAAACAGACAGCTTCAAGGCAGACTCAAACAGACAGCTTCAAGACAGACTCAAACAGACAGCTTCAAGACATACTCAAACAGACAGCTTAAAGAAGGACGAAACAGACAGCTTCAAGACAGACTCAAACAGACAGCTTCAAGGCAGACTCAAACAGACAGCTTAAGACAGACTCAAACAGACAGCTTAAAGAAGGACGAAACAGACAGCTTAAAGACGGACTAAAACAGACAACTTCAAGGCAGACTAAAACAGACAGCTTAAGACAGACTCAAACAGACAGCTTAAAGAAGGACGAAACAGACAGCTTAAAGACGGACTAAAACAGACAACTTCAAGGTAGACTAAAACAGACAACTTCAAGGTAGACTAAATCAAATCAAATCAAATGTATTTATATAGCCTGTCTTACATCAGCTGATATCAGACAGCTTAAAGACAGACTAAAACAGACAGCTTAAATGTCCAATGCATTATTTATCAATATCATATAATTTCTGGGTAACAATTAAGTGCAATGCATTTGGAATGCATTAAGACACCTTGACATTTTCCACATCTTGTTACATTACAGCCTTTTTCTAAAATTGATTAAATCGTTCTTTTCCCCCTCATCAATCTACGCACAATACCCCAGAATGACAAAGCAATAACAGGTTTATAAAGATGTTTGCAAATTTATACAAATAAAACATTTAAATATCACAATTACATAAGTATTCAGACCCTTTACTCCGTACTTTATTAAATATTTTTGCAGCGATGACTGCCTCGAGTCTTCTTGTGTATTACACTACAAGCTCAACTCACTTGTATTTGGGGAGTTTATCCCATTCTTCTCTGCAGATCCTCTCAAGCTCTGTCAGGTCATGGGGAGTGTCGCTGAACAGCTATTTTCAGGTCTCTCTAAAGATGTTTGATTTGAAGTCCGGGCTCTGGCTGGGCCACTCAAGGACGTTAAGAGACTTAACCCAAAGCCACTCGCGTGTTGCCTTGGCTGTGTGCTTAGGGTCGTTGTCCTGTTGGAAGGTGAACTTTCACCCCAGTCTGAGGTCCTGAGCATTCTGGAGCAGGTTTTCCATCAAGGATCTCTCCGTACTTTGCTCCGTTCATCTTTCCTTCAATCCTGAAGAGTCTCCCAGTCCATGCTGCTGAAAAACATCCCAGCAGGGATGGTGCCAGATTTCCTCCAGATGTGACACTTGGCATTCAGGCCAAAGTGTTCCATCTTCATTTCATCAGACCAGAGAATCTTGTTTCTCATGCTCGGAGAGTCCTTTAGGTGCCTTTTGGCAAACTCCAAGCGGGCGTTCATATGCCTTTTACTGAGAAGTGGCTTCCGTCTGGCCACTCTACCATAAAGGCCTGATTGGTGGAGTGCTGAAGAGTCCTTCTGGAATGTTCTGGAGCTCTGTGAGAGTAACACATCTCTGACCAAGGACATTCTCCACCGATTTCTCAGTTTGGCCAGCTCTAGGAAGTCTTGGTGGTTCCAGAGCTCTTACATTTAAGAATTTTGGAGGCCACTGTGTTCTTGGAGACCTTCAGTGCTGCAGACATTTTTTGGTACCCTTCCCCAGATCTGTGCCTCGACACAATTCTATCTCTGAGCTCTACGGACAATTCCTTCGACCTCATGGCTTGGTTTTTGCTCTGACATGCACTGTGTACTGTGGGACCTTATATTTATTTTATTCCATTTTAGAATAAGGTTGTAACGTAACACAATGTGGGAAAAGGGAAGGGGTCTGAATACTTTCCGAAAGCACTGAACCTGGTTTTTAATTAAAATTGTAAAAAAATATATATATTTCACAGCGATTTATATGGCACAATGATTCCCTACACTATGCATTGCTTGTTTTCTCACAAACTGAAACTGAGCGACCAGCGTAGTATTTTAGTAACCAGGAAATGAAAGAGCGATTTCCACTAGATAACACAACCACAAAGTCAGAACAGCTTTCCCATTTTGACAAGCTGGAGAAATCAATAGGCGAATATCACAGCCAACCACAACACTGGCGGGTAAGTCATTCTGTGAAACACTATCATTCCACTAATACCACAGATATATTATTGACATTTTCTGAAATTAGAAAGCAACAATTCAACAAAAACAACTAAGTGTTGCACCTTTAAGACATGTACAATAGGAGAGCAGAGTTTTCAGGGTGAGTGGGTTGGAGGTGGTGTAGGTGTGTGTGTTCGTACATGTAAGCGTCCTTAGGTATGTTTACACGTGTGTGTGCATCCGTGTGTGTGTGTGTGTGTGTGTGTGTGTGTGTGTGTGTGTGTGTGTGTGTGTGTATGTGTGCATTCATTAGTACATGCATGAGTCCGTAGGTACTGTATTTGTGTGTAGGTGAGTTAGTTTGTGTGAGTGTTTCTGTGTGCGTGCATTTGTGTGAGTGTGTCTGTGTTTGTGTGTGAGTCATACTGACAAGGGTTCTCGTGGGGTGGACACGGTGGCACTGTGACAGAATGAGGTTACAAGCGTCGGGCTGCCGAATGACACACTCCCCGTGTCAGCTCACACACACATGAACACGAACACAGACACACAAACACACACACCAATTATGAAAGAGTCAGAGAAGGAATCAGAGGGGACAGTGGTACCTCAAGCATGACCATGGAACTATGACATACTCTCAACATCAATAGGAAGGGTTGAGCAGCACTGGAATAGGAGCAGGTTGTAAATGTATGGAGAAAGGGGGGGCTGTAACTTTTACACAATTTCAGACTAGAGAGAGAGAGAGGTGGTGGACAGTGGACACTAAAAGAGAAAGATGTAAACAGAAACATTCTAGACACATTCCAGGTTGTACTGTCTCAAAGGAGCTCTGCACTGATCCTACATTTTGACTGTGTTGTTTGGCAAAAGCCTGAGCAGTGAAATGGCTGTGTGTGTGTGTGTGTGTGTGTGTGTGTGTGTGTGTGTGTGTGTGTGTGTGTGTGTGTGTGTGTGTGTGTGTGTGTGTGTGTGTGTGTGTGTGTGTGTGTGTGTGTGTGTGTGTGTGTGTGTGTGTGTGTGTGTGTGTGTGTGTGTGTGTGTGTGTGTGTGTGTGTGTGTGTGTGTGTGTGTGTGTGTGTGTGTGTGTGTGTGTGTGTGTGTGTGTGTGTGTGTGTGTGTGCAATGAGTGGTTTGAAAATACCAGACTGCAGGTGATGTAGATCAGAAATTACAGGGTAGGAGATGGGTAATTCTCTGAAATCACAATGCATTATGATGCTGACAAAATGACATGGTACAGAGAGAGGGAGAGAAAGGGATGGAAGGGGTGTGCGTAGCAATGGGGGAGAGAAAGAGTGGATGGCAAGGGAACGAGAGGGAGGGAAAGAGGGAGGGGAAGAAAGAGAGAGAGCGAGAGAGAGAGGAAGGGAGGGATAAAAAGCGTAAGAGACATACAGAGAGAGAGAGAGAGAGAGAGAGAAAGAGAGAGAAAGAGAGAAAGAGAGAGCGAGAGAGATTGGAAGTAATAATAAACTGGCTCCATGGTTACAGTAATGCTTTTAGTCAGGCAGAGAGCCCTACATACAAAGACAGCCTTCTAATTGCCGCTAAACCAACAGCCGTTTCATCCTTCCGTCCTTCATCCATCTGAACCCCTACAGCATTATCTAGGCAAACTTTTGTGAGGTCCTTTATGATTGTCTACCATATAGAAACATATAAATGCACGTGCCTGCAAGTCATGGTTAAATTCTCATCTATGCTTCAGAATGTGTCTTAATTGTTGACAAATGCCCAGTCATTGGAGCGCAAAGGTGGGAACGCATATCTAGATTAGTGAGCAGAAAGAACCAGTTTCATCTACTCCAGCTTTGCCTGGAAAAAACAGTTTAGGCCTGCGTTTATCATCCATATAAAATACAGTTTAGCAATTTACTAATGACTCATCTTTACTAGAACAATAACAGGCTAATTTACCAGCTATACATTACTGAACTTCAGTGCTAACAACATAGCAACACCATAAATTTTTCTCTCCTGTTTGTTGGATAGTAGAATAGAATATTCGATTGCAGGAGAGTAGTTTAGATGTATTTTCATGTCAGTGACTCACTATTCTGGCACTACTTTATGACTGATGATGCCTTTCAACACTCCACTCCTTATGTCCTCATAATCTAGCAAAATTCCGGTAAGAATTCAGGTTGAGAGATCCCTGGAATCAGGGAATATTCCGACCAAGATTTCTGGGAAACCTGGACATTTTTGGAAAGTTCACTTGAGAATTATATAAACACTGGACAGTGTCAACAAGATCTTGCCAGTCATACAGAGGTGGCACCACAGGTCCCAGAATGGTGTGCAGGGACTTATTATTACCGAATGGCCACAAAGGGCACGTCCCCCAAATAGCATATGAACACATCATAAGCAGTGGCAAAATCTGTAGAATATCAGGAAATTGGCTTTAAAACTGCTAGATTTCCTGTAATCCTCCTGGCAAAATGTGAAGATTAGCATGAGATGAGTTATAAAACATATGATTGGACAATAAAACTCACAGGGCCGAGCTTGCTTTATGCAGGTTTGCATTGTGTAGTACTTCCCTATGCAACTGTAGGCCTAATTAAAAATGTTCTCACAGTCTATGACAGCTATTGCTTTCATTGATTCGTTCCAGTTAATTGAAGAAGTCTAGGTAGCCTACTCAAACTTGATCTCGTTCACATTTTGTCACAAACAAAAAGGCTATAAATACACAACATTATCACTTTGTTTAATAAATACTGGAGGAAAGTGGAGAGCACGTCTTTAGCTTTGTGCGTTTTGCCCGGCCCACACGACCTGCGAATTCTGTGAATCTGATTGGTCAAGACTCAACGATTCTGCAGCAGCACTCTGATGTGAAGGGCAGAGAAATTGTGCATGAGTTGACAAATCATGATGCAAATCGGTAAAAAAAACAGCACTTTGCCCCTCTTTTTTGTGCAATATGCAGAAACTGTTCCGGCATTTCCTGGTTGATAAAATTCTAATGGTTCACCCCATTTCAGTTTTTGTGACAAAACAAGCAAGTATAGTGTAAAGAATCATTGTACCATTGAAACCACTGTGAAATATCCTTTCAATAACCGGGTCGCCCAAAAAGTTACATATTGCAGCTTTAACGCTTTGCTTTGACATATTTTATTGAACTAAATCAAAAGTGGTTTTGTGGCACTGCCACACCTATTTGAAAAGTCTGTGGCAAATATCGCCTTGCCACACTTTTCCGGCGGCACTGCAGTCATGGAAACGATGATTCACTGCAGTCATGGAAACAATGATTCACTGCAGTCATGGAAACAATGATTCACTGCAGTCATGGAAACAATGATTCACTGCAGTCATGGAAATGATGATTCACTGCAGTCGTGCAAATGACGATTCACTGCAGTCATGAAAACGATGATTCACTGCAGTCATGCAAACAACAATTCACTGCAGTCATACAAACGATGATTCACTGCAGACATACAAACAATGATTCACTGCAGTCATGCAAACGACGATTCACTGCAGTCATGAAAACGATGATTCACTGCAGTCATGCAAACAACGATTCACTGCAGTCATACAAACGATGATTCACTGCAGACATACAAACAATGATTCACTGCAGTCATGCAAACGATGATTCTGTCTGGCCAATCTGACAAAGACTACAACTCAACTGCACAATTACATATAGTGTGATAATCTAATCCAAATAAATTTCAGCAACCCAATGAGTGGATATAACAGCATACACTATGAAAATCCATCTCCCCTCTGTGTCTAAAATTGTCCCACAGTAGGACAAGCAATTACAGTACTCTGCATGAATGTGTAGTGTCCCAAATGACACCTTATTCACTATATAGTGTACTACTTTTGACCAGAGCCCGTTTGAGACGTAGCCACCACTGTCATACGGTGAGCAGTGCTGTGTGCCTGTATGCTTCTGTCGTCTAAGAGGGTTCGCTGCACTAGCCAATCTCTGCTGGATAAAACATTGACTCCACTGACCCTCTGCAAACCCAGAAATAAAGAGAGAAAGTTAGCTTTTCTTTTATCTTAGTTTGTGCTATAATGTGTGCTTGGCCAGCTTTGAAGTCAACAATTTTCATCCTAGTTCCTCTCTCTCTCTCTCTCTCACCTACTCTTTCCCTCTTTCTGTCTATGTCTCTTTCTCTTTGATTTCCCTCTCCCTTTGTCTTTCTCTCTCCCTTCCTATATTTCTACCTGTCTCTCAGCATCTCTATCTCTCACCATACGTCTCCACCCATGCACTCAAGGTAATGCACAGATCTAATGGAAGATACTTCTCTGAATATGAACTTGGCCATCAGTGAAATAAAAATGATATCAAGACCAACTCTGGGGAAATAAAAGAGCAAGGCAAAGAAGGAGGGAGGGAGAAAGGGATTTGGGGACTTGCAATGTTGATAACACTGATAAATAGTATATGATTTGTTTCATTTCATTTCATTCCATTACAGTCTGGTCTCTCGGCTTTACATGGCAGTTGCAGAGATATGATAATGCATTGGAAGATACTGTGTTGAATGATAATGTACTGAATGATTGTGTGTCTGCTCTAAAATATGACGACCTTTGTATGAACTCTCATCTCTTTCTCATGTGAAATTAAATCATACATAAAAAAAGACATAACATTGCCACCCAGTGTATTCCACATAGAAACAAAAGCACTGCACAGAACCACAGCTACACAAATGTATGCACGGAAATATTCAGGGGCTGAGGCACACACACACACACACACACACACACACACACACACACACACACACACACACACACACACACACACACACACACACACACACAGCTGCTCATATTACTGCTGTTTTTCCTGTGGATGTTGGGTTTGCTGGTGGGAACTGTAGCCTAGGGTAGATGACTAATGATGCCTAAACAGGGAAACAGAAATGCAACAACTTTTACAGTTAATAAAGAGACACAAGGGCAAGCACTTAATGCTAGGAGCCACGTTGACCTGAACACAGCACAACAAGCCGTGCATAATTTGTTCAATTATCTAAAATATCTGAGGAAGAGAGCGGTCCTAACCTAGGGCACCACTCAGCACACAGAGCCATGATGAGTGCTGGCATACAGGGACACAACGTGTGTGTGTGTGGCAGATTAAAGGGATACTCTGGGATTACTTCCCCAGAGTCAGATGAACTCATAGATACCATTGTTATGTCTCTGAATCCAGTAGGAAAGAAGTTACATGTAGTTTTGAGGGCCATGGCTGACTAGCATTGGCGCAATTACCAGAAGTCTATTGGAACAGCTATGTATTACAGTTTTTCTCAGTCGCTTTGGTGCATTTCTTAGATCAAAAGTGCAATTCTTGAAGCTACTTGTACAAATTCCAAATCATCTAGTCACTTGTGCACATCATTAAAGCAATTTCTTATTCCTTTGAGCAAATTGCAATTGATAATGTACAAGTGTCAGCTTTTTTCCACATTATCAATTGCTCATGTCATGTTGATCAAAATATAGAAGATGGTTCTCTGTTGAATAGTCTTGCCCCTCAAAACATCTAGGCATTAGTTCCTTGCATAGCCATTACATGCAAAATTGTTGAACTATTTGTCATAAACTGTCAAGCATAGTTTTACACATTTCTATTAGACCTTTTGTACAAAAATGTGAATTGATGAATCGTGCAGGTGAAATTGACCCTCACTCATGAAGGAATGTAAAGTGTTAGTTCAACCAACAATCAACCAGTTGTCTAAATTGCTCAAAGGTGCATCTCATGAAGAATCAATTGGCAAGTATATATAGGCAGACCACAACACAATAATAATAATGGATGGACCAGGAAATGAACAAGGTCAACAGCCAAGAGGAGGAAGAAGAGGAGCAAGGATGCGTGGTGGAAGGCAAAACAGAGGAAGAGGCAGAAGAGGACATAGGCGCATATCTGATGACATAAGGGCCACTATTGTAGACCATGTTGTCAATCATGGCCTTACAATGGCTGAGGCGGGTCGAAGGGTGCAGCCGAATATTGGGAGATCAACCATGTCCTCAATAGTTCAAACGTTTCGAAGAGAGAACAGGTATGTCCACCAATGTACAGTGCACTGTTACTGTATGAAGAAATTCGGCTTGTCACCAAAAGCACTCACAAACTTCTACAGATGCACAATCGAGAGCATCCTGGCGGGCTGTATCACCGCCTGGTATGGCAACTGCACCGCCCTCAACCGTAAGGCTCTCCAGAGGGTAGTGAGGTCTGCACAACGCATCACCGGGGGCAAACTACCTGCCCTCCAGGACACCTACACCACCCGATGCTACAGGAAGGCCATAAAGATCATCAAGGACATCAACCACCCGAGCCACTGCCTGTTCACCCCGCTGCCATCCAGAAGGCGAGGTCAGTACAGGTGCATCAAAGCTGGGACCGAGAGACTGAAAAACAGCTTCTATCTCAAGGCCATCAGACTGTTAAACAGCCACCACTAACATTGAGTGGCTACTGCCAACACACTGTCAATGACACTGACTCTACTCCAGCCACCTTAATCATGGGAATCGATGGGAAATGATGTAAATATATCACTAGCCACTTTAAACAATGCTACCTTATATAATGTTACTTACCCTACATTGTTCATCTCATATGCATACGTTGATACTGTACTCTATATCATCGACTGCATCCTTATGTAATACATGTATCACTAGCCACTTTAACTATGCCACTTGGTTTACATACTTATCTCATATGTATATACTGTACTCGATATCATCTACTGTATCTTGCCTATGCTGCTCTGTACCATCACTCATTCATATATCCTTATGTACATATTCTTTATCCCCTTACACTGTGTATGACAGTAGTTTTTTTTGGAATTGTTAGTTAGATTACTTGCTCGTTATTACTGCATTGTCGGAACTAGAAGCACAAGCATTTCGCTACACTCGCATTAACATCTGCTAACCATGTGTATGTGACAAATAAAATTTGATTTGATTTGATTTGATTTATATAAGCAGTATACTGTATACTTCCTACAATGCTTCATATTACAGTAGTCCACTTGTATTTCACAGCATACAGAAATATACTCTATACAGATACATACTGCAACTTACATGCACCCACCTGTATGTTTTACAGTAAAATGTGTGTTCGCATAGTTTTTGTCTATGTGAAAGTGTGCGATGCATCACTGCATTTTTCCCAACATAGGTCTGCAAGATAACCTCAAACCGGTGGCAGAGGACGCCTTTTCACACCTCAATAGGAGGAGGCTATTTGCACCATGGTCCGAGAAAACAATGCCATGAGACTCAGAGAAATACATAGGACCATTATAGAAGACAACGGTGTCTTTGAAAACATCCATACGGTTAGCATCTCAACCATCGACAGGGTGCTGCATAGAAACCAGATGAGTATGAAACAGCTGTACCGTGTACCATTCCAAAGGAATGAGGACAGAGTTAAGGAGCTACGGTACCAGTATGTACAGGTAAAACATACATCTATGTAACTACTTTACAGCAACATTTTATAGTGATACATAGTACAGTAAGCATAAACTGCACACATTTCCATTGCTGTGGAAGGAACATGCAATATATGTACATTTTATGTCACTCTTCCTTACCAAAACAAATTCAACTGTGTGTTCTGGGACATAGCGTATAATGGAGTTGGAATCACGTTAACCCTCCCAAATGCAGAAGGCGGGGTCGGAATATCATCGGTCACAGAGCTACTGTGGATTTGCCAGGCCAACGGGGAGGAAATATCACCATGTGTGCTGCTATTATGGAGCATGGTGTCCTAACCCATATCCACCTTATAGGGCCATACAACACCCAGCATCTACTCAACTTTTTAGAGACTCTCATCCCTGATGATGAGAGGGATCTGTTTAGAGAGGATTTGCCAAAGTATGTGGTCATTTGTGATAATGTGAGTTTCCATCGATCAAACATAAGGCAATGGTTTGTGACCCACCCGATGGATGCTCATAGAATTCCTCCCACCTTATTTACCATTCCTTAACCCAATTGAGGAGTTATTTTCAGCATGGAGGTGGAAGGTGTACGATCATCAGCCACACACACAGATGACCCTGCTGGCTGCAATGGATGCAGCATGTGAGGACATCACAGTAGATGTCTGCAGAGGATGGATAAGGCATTCCAAAAGATTCATTCCACGTTGCATTGGAAGGGAAAATATCCGGTGTGATGTGGATGAGAATATGTGGGCCGACAGACAGGAACGTCTGGATGTGTAGAGACAGCACAACAGTGCTGCGGGCAAAGTTGTGCCTTAGGGGTGGTTTCCTGTGTTTCTTTTTTAATCAAGTTTTTTTTCCTTTGTGCCCCTTGGGTTGTCCAGTCTCTTTCAATCAACAACCCACATACAGTAATATGTAAATAGCACTGTTGAAATTGATATATGCCATAGAAGTGCAGCCTTTTGCATTTTCAATACAGTAACTGTCATCCAAACTGTAGCCTAAGTTTACATCAGGTAATACTATCAAAGTACACAGTTACATTGACAACATGCCTAAACATTTTGACTACCTTGTTCGTGAACAATGACTCAAGGACTTATCATTCTGATGACACTGACATGATCATTGGCATGGATATTTACTTTTGAGAGATGTACTAAGGATTTTTAGTGACTGACTAGCTTTAGAAACATATCTATTGTATATTGCATTTTGTACAAATTGTTCTGAGAAATGCACTCATTATTTTGCACATGTTAGTGATGATGTGAAAAATGCACCAAAGCGACTGAGAAAAACTGTAATGCTAGTTAGCAATTGCACTAACGCTATTACACAACTTGGTATCCACGTCTATCCAAAATGGTATCCACGTGTCCATCTGGCTCTGGGAAATTAGATATAGGGCTTTATTGCCAAAACACGGAATTATCCCTTTAATAGGACAGTGCGAGACGGAAAATAGATGATGGAAAAAAAGAGGAATTTCATTTTGAGCGTTTTATTTGACTCATAATCACAAATCTGGTCACATGGCCTGAAAAGCAGGGATTTGTGGGAGATGTAGTTGAAGAAAAGAGTCCACTACATTATTGAGACCTACCTTACATAAAACGAGAGAGACAGACAGACAGACAGACAGACAGACAGACAGACAGACAGACAGAGAGACAGACAGACAGACAGAGATAGATGCAGACAGACAGACAGACAGACATAGATGCAGACAGACAGACAGACAGAGATGCAGACATACAGACAGACAAGGAGACAGTCAGACAGGCAGAGAGGCAGAGAGACAGACAGAGATGCAGACAGAGACAGACAGACAGACAGAGATGCAGACAGAAAGACAGACAGAGAGACAGACAGACAGAGATGCAGACAAACAGACAGGCACACAGAGATGCAGACAGATATGCAGACAGAGAGACAGACAGACAGAGAGACAGACAGACAGATAGAGATGCAGACAGACAGACATACATACAGAGAGAGACAGACAGAGATGCAGACAGAGATGCAGACAGACACACAGACAGAGATGCAGACAGACAGACAGACAGGCAGACAGAGATGCAGACAGACAGACAGACAGACAGACATGCAGACAGACAGAGACAGAATTTGATGTAAATACGCTGCAGACAAAAAGACACACATAGTTCTCTCGAGACCTCATGAAAAGAGCTCAGAAAAATCAACATGACAGAGAGCATTTCTACTGGCTTTCGTGACACAGTTTAACATCCTCTGTCATACCACTGTGACATTTCAGTTAAGCCATATACCAATGTATGAATGAATTGCTATATGTTGAAGTCAAACAAAACAAATCTGAGCAAAAAACCTATCAGAGGACTGCATGTTCCAATGCAGATTGATGACATATTCCAACACAGTCCTTTGTTTTTATTTGGAGATAGCCTCAGGGCAAAGAAGTGGATTTAAACTTCCCCCACAAGGACATTCGTGAAGATTACAGCTGAGAAACTCCAGTAGCCATGCTCAAACAACAGTGCTCGCAATTTGCAAACTCTTCCAAGCAAATGACGAAAAGCACAGACGGAAACACATCAAATACCAGACTTTTCAATTTACCCTCTCACTACTTCAATAGTTCCTTCCACCGTCTTCACGCCCAGTCCAAAGGAGCAGAAAATAACAGACAGAGAGCGTTTTCTCCCTTTGTGGTGTTAAATGCTGCAGGCATAAAAGGCTCCACGTAAGAAGCCATTGGGCAGGCTTCCAAGGCTTTCGGTCTTCAGTAAAACAGACATTATGGCTACCATTAGATCAGGGATGTCAAACTCATTCCATGGAGGACCTAGTGTCTAATGGTTTTTGGTTTTTCCTTTCAATTAAGACCTAGACAACCAGGTGAGGGGAGTTCTTTACTAATCAGTGACCTTAATTCATCAATCAAGTACAAGGGAGGTGTGAAAATTTGTAGACACTCGGCCCTCCGTGGAATGAGTTTGACATGTGTGCATTAGGTGATGGATTACCAGTTCCAATTTCAAGCCTTGTGGTTTTGATGGTATGTTTCTAAAGGTAAGCAGAAAACATCAGATGTGTTAAGAGCAGGTATGGGCTTCATATGTGCTGTTATAGTGGAATAGCAGAGATGTTGTGTGTGTGTGTGTGTGTGTGTGTGTGTGTGTGTGTGTGTGTGTGTGTGTGTGTGTGTGTGTGTGTGTGTGTGTGTGTGTGTGTGTGTGTGTGTGTGTGTGTGTGTGTGTGTGTGTGTTGTGTGTGTGTGTGTGTGTGTGTGTGTGTGTGTGTGTGTGTGTGTGTGTGTGTAAAATACATTGTATACCCACTCAAATGGCCTCACTCTTCATAAAGGTCACATCTCTGTGAAGGGCATTTAAAGACACTCTACACTTTAGTTGACCTTCACTTTCTACAGGAATCAGCTCTGCATTTGTGTCATACTGTAAGGGACATTGTGTTTGTCACTTCTGATACCTTTCCCCCTCGTCTTCCCCTACCATCCCAGTATGGTACATCATTAATACTGAGATCGGGGGAAGGAGAGAGGGACTTAGATTTGATGTTTTGGCATGGGCCCTCTGATCCTCAAAAAAGTTATACAGCTGCGCAATTGAGAACATCTTGACTGGCTGCATGACCACTTGGTACGGCAAGTGCTTGGCATCCAACCGCAAGGCGCTGCAGAGGGTAGTGCGTACGGCCCGGTACGTCACTGGGGCTGAGCTCCCAGCCATCTAGGACCTCTATACCAGGTGGTGTCAGAGGAAGGCCCTAAAAATTGTCAAAGATTCCAGCCACCCAAGTCATAGATACTTCATTCTGCTACCGCACCGCAAGTGGTACCAATGTACCAAGTATGCAATCAACAGGACCCTGAACAGCTTCTACCCCCAAACCATAAGACTGCTAAATAGTTAGTTAAATAGTTAACCAAATAGCTACCCAGACTATTTGCAATTACTTTTTTGACAAACCACATAAGCTGCTGCTACTGTTTATTTTCTATCCTGTTGCGTAGTCACTTTATTCCCATCTGTATGTACACACTGTACGGGGCTATGCGAAAGTATTCGGCCCCCTTGAACTTTGCGACCTTTTGCCACATTTCAGGCTTCAAACATAAAGATATAAAACTGTATTTTTTCTGTTCACAAATGCTCTCCATCCAACCTCACTGAGCTCGAGCTGTTTTGCAAGGAGGAATGGGAAAAAATTTCAGTCTCTCGATGTGCAAAACTGATAGAGACATACCCCAAGCGACTTACAGCTGTAATCGCAGCAAAAGGTGGCGCTACAAAGTATTAACTTAAGGGTACTGAATAATTTTTCACGCCCAATTTTTCAGTTTTTGATTTGTTAAAAAAGTTTTAAATATCCAATAAATGTCGTTCCACGTCATGATTGTGTCCCACTTGTTGTTGATTCTTCACAAAAAAATACAGTTTTATATCTTTATGTTTGAAGCCTGAAATGTGGCAAAAGGTCGCAAAGTTCAAGGGGGCCGAATACTTTCACAAGGCACTGTATCCACCTCTATTACCTCGTACCCCTAAACATCGACTCAGTACTGGTACCCTGTTTATATAGTCAAGTTATCAATACTCATACATTGTGTATGTATTATTGCTCTTTTACAATCAGTCCAAGGCATTACAGACAAATTGAAATTGCTGATGTGTTTTCAGAGAGAATAATAAAAAAAAGTAATGAAAACGATGCTATTAGAGCCTATCACAACACCTCATTAAGAACCTGGAATTTGTTAATGATTCACGGAGGTCCGCAAGATCAAATGTCTATCACATAGAGTCAAAGTGCATTATATACTGTATATATCTGCTGAGGGAAAACTATTTACTTTTTTGGAGAAGGTCGATGACTTGACAGATAATCCGAGGGTTCACATTTGAATGGGTAAGTGGGGGGGGCGTGTTCCCTGGGTTGTTAGGGTAGACTGGGGGAGCCGTAAGATAGAGAGAGTGAGAACAAAAGAGAGAGAGAGAACAAAAGAGAGAGTGAGAGAGAGAGAGAACAAAAGAAAGAGAGAATTGGAGAACGTGAACAAGAGAATGAGAGTGAGAGAGAGAGAATAAGAAAAGCAAAAGAGAGAGAAAACAAAAGAGAGCGAGAGAGAGAGAGAGAAATAGAACAAAAGAGAGAGAGAGAGACAGAACAAAAGAGAGAGAAATAGAACAAAAGAGAGAGAGAGAGACAGAACAAAAGAGAGAGAGAGAGAGAGAACAAAAGAAAGAGAGAATGGGAGAATGTGAACAAGAGAATGAGTGAGAGAGAGAGAGAGAGAGAGAGAATAAGAAAAGCAAGAGAGAGGGCGAGAGAATAAGAAAAGGAAGAGAGAGAGAATAAGAAAAGGAAGAGAGAGAGCGAGAGAATAAGAAAAGGAAGAGAGAGAGAGAATAAGAAAAGGAAGAGAGAGAGAGAGAATAAGAAAAGGAAGAGAGAGAGAGAGAATAAGAAAAGGAAGAGAGAGAGAGAGAGAGAATAAGAAAAGGAAGAGAGAGAGAGAGAATAAGAAAAGGAAGAGAGAGAGAGAGAATAAGAAAAGGAAGAGAGAGAGAGAGAATAAGAAAAGGAAGAGAGAGAGCGAGAGAATAAGAAAAGGAAGAGAGAGAGAGAGAATAAGAAAAGGAAGAGAGAGAGAGAGAGAGAGAATAAGAAAAGGAAGAGAGAGAGAGAGAATAAGAAAAGGAAGAGAGAGAGAGAATAAGAAAAGGAAGAGAGAGAGAGAATAAGAAAAGGAAGAGAGAGAGAGAATAAGAAAAGGAAGAGAGAGAGAGAGAATAAGAAAAGGAAGAGAGAGAGAGAGAATAAGAAAAGGAAGAGAGAGAGAGAATAAGAAAAGCAAGAGAGAGAGAGAGTGAATTAGAAAAGCGAGACAGAATAAGAAACATAAAAGAGGAGGGAAAGAGACACAATGGTTCACACAGAGACAATGGTTCACACAGAGACAATGGTTC
>NC_056441.1:19789232-19816732 GCF_018296145.1 Oncorhynchus tshawytscha | reverse complement strand
ACAGAAAATGTGCAATATGCATCAAAGCAAAATTAGACAGGTGCATAAATTTGGGCACCACAATAGAAAAATCACATCAATATTTAGTAGAGCCTCCTTTTGTTAAAATAACAGCCTCTAGACACTTCCCATAAGCCTCTAATGAGTTTCTGGATTCTGGATGAAGGTATTTTGGACCATTCCTCCTTACAAAACATCTCCAGTTCAGTTAGGTTTGATGGTTGCCGAGCATGGACAGCCCGCTTCAAAACATCCCACAGATTCTCAATGATATTCAGGTCTGGGGACTGGGATGGCCATTCCAGAACATTGTACTTGTTCCTCTGCATAAATGCCCGGGTAGATTTTGAGCAGTGTTTTGGGTCGTTGTCATGTTGAAATATCCAGCCATGGCGTAACTTCAACTTTGTGACTGATTCTTCAACATTATTCCCAAGAATCTGCTGATATTGAGTGGAATCCATGCGACCCTCAACTTTAACATGATTCCCAGTACCGGCACTGGCCACACAGCCCCACAGCATGATGGAACCCCCACCAAATTTTACTGTGGGTAGCAAGTGTTTTTCTTGGAATGCTGTGTTCTTTTGCCACCATGCATAACATCCCTTGTTATGACCAAATAACTCAATCTTTGTTTCATCAGTCCACAGCACCTTATTCCAAAATGAAGCTGGCTTGTCCAAATGTGCGTTTGCATACCTCAAGTGACTCTGTTTGTGGTGTGTGTGCAGGAAAGGCTTCTTCCGCATCACTCTCCCATACAGCTTCTCCTTGTGCAAAGTGCGCTGAATTGTTGAACGATGCAGTGACACCATCTGCAGCAAGATGATGTTGTTGGTCTTTGGAGGTGGTCTGTTTTTGACCGTTCTCACCATCCTTTGCCTCTCCAATATTTTACTTGGCCTGCCACTTCTGGACCTAACAAGTACTGTGCTTGTGGTCTTCCATTTCCTCACTATGTTCCTCACAGTGGACACTGACAGCTTAAATCTCAGCGCTAGCTTTTTTTAGCCTTCCTCTAAACCATAATGTTGAAGAATCTTTGTTTTTCAGGTAATTTGAGAGTTGTTTTGAGGCCCCCATGTTGTCACTCTTCAGAGGAGAGTCAAAGAGAACAACCACTTGCAATTGGCCACCTTAAATACCTTTTCTCATGATTGGATGCACTTGTCTATGAAGTTCAAGGCTTAATGAGCTCACCAAACCAATTGTGTGTTCCAATTAATCAGTGCTAAGTAGTTACAGGTATTCAAATCATCAGAATGACAAGGGTGCCCACATTTTTGCATAGCCTATTTTTCACATCTGATTTAATTTCAGACAACTTAATATTGCTACACTAAAAATCTTTGTCTGGACAATACCCCAGTAGTCAGCTTTTATTAGAAAATGAATGGCAAGCCACTGTGATCATTTTCTGTGATGACAGAGTAAATGATTATGCAGCCTCAGAGGGGTGCCCAAACATTTTCATACGACTGTATATTTATAGCTACCCATATCCTGCACTTATTTCTTTGGAACAGCTGGACACTAGTTTAGGTCATTTCAGACCCAGTGGTCCAACAGCGGTGTGCCTGACCTGTAGTTTAAATTGGTCACTGGTCCATATGCCCAATAATAATAACGCTATTCTCCTATCCATGTGTGAGACTTTATTATAAAGTGAAGAGTAGAGAAAGAGGGATGGAGAAGGAGGGATGGAGACAGAGGGGTAGAGAGAGATGTAAGAGGAGGAGTGACCATTCTGAGAATAGACAGATGAAGAGAGGAGAAAGTTAGTGAAGTGAGAGAAGAAGCATGGAGGAGAGGAAGAAGGGCAGCAAACCTATTGAGAGGGATGGAGGAGAAAGATGACATACAGGGAGAGAAAACAAATAATATGGAGAGCAACAAATGAGAAGGGGTGGAGGAGAAATTCAGTAGATAAGGCAAGCAACATATTAAGAACAAATGAAAGGATGGAGGAGGAGAGAAAATGTTGAGAGAAGGATAGCAGGACAGTGAGAAGAGCAAACATACTGACGGAAGAATGGATGGTGGGAGGAAGGAAGGAGGAAGAAGAGAGCAAACACATTTCAGCATAATAGTCCTCTGTGATCTGCAGCAATGGAGGAGCTGAATGTTCTTTGCTCTCATTGTCAAATAGACAGACCACAAATAGAATGAATAGACAGTAGATCTTCATACATGACCCTGGACAAAAAGGGTTGGGCTATATGACATTACAACAAAATAATATTCTGATGCAGATACTGATTCCAATTCTGATTCCATTTTCAGGGAAATTGATGATATTTACTCACCAAATGTACATCTTACAGAACATTCACTCTCTGTACTGTCCCTATTGGCTTGTGAAGAACGCCTTGACGGTCACATTGAAGACGAAGAGCATTGCAGAGTACTAAGATTGTAGTGGTATTAACCTTCTGCTTAATGGCTGCTGTGTGCTCATACATTTCCATTCATCATGATTTGTTAACTTGGCACATTGTTTTGGTTGGACTTTGCAATCTAGTTATCCATGTATTGGCTAATCCCACCAACGGGAAGAATGAAATGCAAATCTACAATGGGAAAGGATGAGTCCCATTGACATCATCAGACGATCGTTGTCTTTCGTACAGTAGGGAGGTGGTGAACATCAATGAAATGAATGGTGTTTGGCTAATGAGCATTCCGACAATAATGCCATTGGAAGAAAAAAAAGGCATGCACAAGCATAAAGCAATGGCCATGCTTTCACAGAGGCATAATGGACATTATAATGAAAATGTTCATTTATATTCAAATCTAAATATTGAATTGGAACATGTACTGTCAACCGTAACCACGCTCTTAGCTCTGAGTAACTTTAGTTGGTAAATGGATAGACAGTAGCTATTCCACTCAGAGCATAATGCCAAGATGCCCATTAGCAGGTCATATCCCCTGTGTTGAGGAGACCTCAGAAACTATCTACTCATAACTGAGAGACAAAGTTTCTGTTAAATCCCCTTACCTCATGAAAAAAAAACATTTGAACCTCTACATGACCCAACAACATGTCTGATTGGCTTCGACTCCACTGAGAATTCTGACGTACCCAAACTGGCACACTTGACTTGAATTTACAACTGCCGACTATCTTCTAAAGCCTTTGAACAAAAAAAAGCCATTGAACAAGTAAATTGGGAGCAATTTGTCGCCGTGTGCCATTCAACATCTCAGCGGGGGTACCATTTGTTGATCGCACACTTAAGCGAGGCAGTAATCTCCATGCCAATGACATTCTCTATCTCTCTCTCCTCCCGTGTGTTTCTATACCCGTGTGTCCATCATCATTTCCTGGGGCAGGTTTGGAGCGGCGATCATTTCAACTGTATCTTTATTCATTAGAAGCGGAGTGAGAAACAGAGGATGAACAAGTTTGACCTCGCTTTGAATCGTTTCCCATTTGCATCTGAAAGGGAGGTCTGCAGAGTTCAAGCGAAGATAAAGAGAGAATAAGAAACATTTCTCTTCCAATTTCTCCTCCCTCCCTTCCTCTCTCCCAACCCTCTAAGCCTTGCCTCTAGGCATGTGCTCTCGATGCTCTTTTCCTCTGGCCTGTGAAAAATGTTCACACCCCCAACACACACACGCGCATGCACGCAAGCACGCACACACATATATGCACACATAAGCAAAGAAGATGCATCCTCACAAACATACATACACACACACTTCTCCCTACACACATACACACACACTTCTCCCTACACACATACACACACACTTCTCCCTACACACATACACACACACTTCTCCCTACACACATACACACACACTTCCCCCCTATTCCCTCTCATCTCCATCGAAGCCCTAGAACTCTGAAATAAGCACTTAAGAACGTGACAGAGATGTAAACAGCGGTGTAATGGCATTACAGAAGCCAGGGCATTATGCGAAGCACGGCCAGGCCGGATGGAAAACAGCAAGCAAGACAAACCAGTGTCCTGGCCGGGGACCAGGGCTGGCTCACCCTCAATATGTGCAGAGCTCAGGGGCAGAGGGCCCTTAAGCCCTGAATCTCCGAAGGGTCTGTGTGTGGTGTGTGTGTGTGTATGTGTCCCTGTGTTTACATACAAGCATTTTTATGAAAGTTCACATGTATGTAACCCAACCCCTTATCGCTCCTGTCGCCTTTAGCTGTGAAATACAAGGTCTCACCTGGTGTCTGCTTTTCCCGCCTGTACAGCATGCAGAGCATTGTGCAACTTTGGTAGCAGCCTTATAAGAAAATATATTAAATAAAAAATGTTCCTCATCAATACGCACACAATAACCCATAATGACAAAGCTAAAACAGGTTTTAGAATTTTTTGTAAATGCCTAAAACATGTAAAACAGAAGCACCTTATTTACATAAGTATTCAGACCCTTTGTTGAGGCTCTGAATTGAGCTCAGCTGCATGCTGTTTCCATTGTTTCCATTGTTTCCATCTACAACTTGATTGGAGTCCACCTGTGGTAAATTCAATTGATTGGACATGATTTGGAAAGGCACACACCTGTCTATATAAGGTCCCACAGTTGACAGTGCATATCAGAGCAAAAACCAAGTCAATTGTCCATAGAGCTCTGAGACAGGATTGTGTCGAGGCACAGATCAAATCAAATTGTATTTGTCACATGCGCCGAATACAACACCTTACAGTGAAATGCTTACTTATAAGCCCTTAGCCAACAATGCAGTTTTAAGAAAATACCTCCAAAAAAGTGAGAGATAAGAAAAACAAATGAATGAAAGCAGCAGTAAATAACAATAGCGGGGGTGCTGGTAGAGAGTCAATGTGCGGGGGCACTGGAGTTGAGGTAATATAGGTAATATGTACATCTAGGTGGAGTTATTAAAGTGACTATGCATAGATAAAAACAGAGAATAGCAGCAGCATAGAAGAGGGGGGAGGCAATACAAATTATCTGGGTAGCCATTTGATGCTGTTCAGTAGTCTTATGGCTTAGAAGCTGTTTAGAAGCCTCTTGGACCTAGACTTGGTGCTATGGTATTGCTTGCCATGCGGAGGCAGAGAGAACAGTCTATGACTAGGGTGGCTGGAGTCTTTGAACATTTTTAGGGCCTTCATCTGACACCATCTGGTATAGAGGTCCTGGATGGCAGGAAGCTTGGCTCCGGTGATGTATTGGACCGTACGCACTACCCTCTGTAGTGCCTTGCTGTTGGATGCCAAGCACTTGCAATACCAAGTGGTACAGTTGCCATACCAGGCAGAGATGCAACCATGCTCTTGATGGTGTAACTGTAAAACATTTTGAGGATCTGAGGACACATGCCAAATCTTTTATGTCTCCTGAGGGGGAAAAGGTTTTGTCGTGCCCTCTTCACAACTGTCTTGGTGTGCTTGGACCATGTTAGTTTGTTGGTGATGTGACGCCAAGGAACTTGAAGCTCTCAACACGCTCCACTGCAGCCCCATCGATGAGAATGGGGGCATGCTCGGTCCTCATTTTCCTGTAGTCCACAATGATCTCCTAAGGAAATATACCAAAAGCATTCTGCAGCATTGAACATACCCAAAAACACAGTGAACTCTGTCATTCTTAAATGGAAGACATTTGGAACCACCACGACTCTTCCTAGAGCTGGCTGCCCAGCCAAACTGAGCAATCGGGGGAGAAGGACCTTGGTCAGGGAGGTGACAAAGAACCTGATGGTCACTCTGACAGAGCTCCAGTGTTCCTCTGTGGAGATGGGAGAACCTTCCAGAAGGACCACCCTCTCTGCAGAAATCCACCAATCGGGCCTTTATGATTGGCCACTCTGACGGAAGCCACTCCTCAGTAAAAGGCACATCACAGCCCACTTGGTGTTTGCAAAAAGTCACCTAAAGTACATTCAGACCATGAGAAACAAGATTCTCTGATCTGATGAAACCAAGATTGAACACTTTGGCATGAATGCCAAGTGTCACATCTGGAGGAAACCCAGCGGTGATGCATGGTGGTGACAGTATCATGCTGTGGGAATGTTTTTCAGCGACAGGGACTGGGTGACTTGTCAGGATTGAGGGAAAGATGAACAGAGCAAAGTACAGAGAGATCCTTGATGAAAACCTGCTATAGAGCACTCAGGACCTGAGACTAGGGCAAATGTTCACCTTCCAACAGGACAAAGACCATAAGCACACAGCCAAGACAATGCAGAATGACCTTGAGTGGCCCAACCAGAGCCCAGACTTGAACCCAATCGAACATCTCTGGAGAGACCTGAAAATAGCTGTGCATCGACGATCCCCATCCAACCTGATAGAGCTTGAGAGGATCTGCAGAGAAAAATGGTAGAAACTCCCCAAATACAGGTGTGCCAAGCTTGTAGCATCACACCCAAGAATACTTGAGGCTGTAATCGCTGCCAAAGTACTGAGTAAAGGGTCTGTATATTTATGCAAATGTCACATTTCAGTGTTTGCTTTGTCATTATGGGGTATTGTGTGTAGATTCATGAAGGGATTTAAAAAATATATATTTTAGAATAAGGCTGTAACGTAACAACATTTGCAAAAGTCAAAGGGTGCGAATACTTTCCGAATGCACTATATATACTGAACAACAATATAAACGCAACATGCAACAATTTCAATGATTTTACTGAGTTGCAGTTCATGTAAGGAAATCAGTAGATTGAAATGAATTCCTTAGGCCCTAATTATGGATTTCACATTACTTGACAGGTGCGCTGTTATGGATGTGCCTGGGAGGACATAGGTCCACCTACTTGGGAGACTAGCACATTTTAGTGGTATTAGCGTTAGCTAACCCTAACCCTACAAAACACTGGGCTGTACCCAAACAAAAGAGCGAGGGTATACCTTGTTGACCAACACGGGACGATACCCGTAAAACACAACATATAAAGCACGCAGCATAACAGCTGCACCAACGCATAGGTACTCACACCACCAACGAACATGGGAACAATAACCGACAAATACAGAGGGAACAGAGGGCACATATATAATATACTAATCAGGGGAAATGGGAACCAGGTGTGTGTAATCAGACAAGACACTCCGGGGTTGATGATAATGAGTTCTGTTCAGTGAAGCCTAGAAAGCCGATGACGTAGACCTCCAGAACTGGTCAACATAATGAGCATCAGTACCGGGGGGGGCTCCGTGACAGCTCCTAATGACTTTTTGGTTTCAATAGCTTATAAGAACGAAATAACTTCTGTCTCTGTGAGTTGCCAAAAATAAAAACCCTGACTACCATTTCCAAAGTCACGTGAGGTTGGCAGATCATCCATCGAAGCAACTGGAGGCTGTATGTGGGAAGAACAGTCAACTAGCTGGTGTTACAGGCTTTGATCTTCCATTGACGTTTTGATGTTGGACTTGTACAGCTTATTATGCAACTTTCAGTGAACACCTCCGTGAGGGTGTTTTTACAACCTCACCTATAACCCTACCTGTGTCGTGTTTGTAGTCAGTGACACTTTGTTAGTTCCCCCTTCTCTTTGAGTGACATTTTTGGTTTTCTTGCTGGGGAACATGACACTGGCCAAGACCATTATCACATGTATTTATTTTTTCAAATAAGAAACCAGCTAAGATCAAATGCTGATTAATTAAAAGCATCGCAAATCTGAACTTTTTCAGTAATTATACAGGACTCTAAAATTACTCGTTTAGTCAGAGAAGTAGAGGAATTAGCCCAATTCAGTGAATTAATGGTTTTCCAGAATTTAGAGGGATCACTAAGTCTGCCATAGGGCTAAGGAAGTAGTTTGGTTTGGCAAAGTAAGTGGAATAGATAATAAACAAAAGTGAAATATACAAATGAACAGTAAACATTACACTCACAAAAGTTCCAAAGGAATAGAGACATTTCAAACATCATTATGGCTATATACAATGTTGTAATGATGTACAAAAGGGAAAATAAACATCAATATAGGTTGTATTTACAATGGTGTTTGTTCTTCACTTCTTTCACCTTTTCTTGTGGCAACAAGTCACAAATATTGCAGCTGTGATTGCACTCTGTGGTATTTCAAACAATAGATAAGAGAGTTTATCAAAATTGGGTTTGATTTCGAATTATTTGTGGGTATGTGTAATCTGTGTAATTGTCAGGAGGGCTGACTGGCGGTGCTCAGAGGGGGTGGGATCTCCTGGGCTTGGGGTTCTTAATTTGTCTGTCCTGCTGTGATGACAAGGCTATGGTCAGGAACTGAGGTGGGCTGTTCGGCTGGCTTTTCAGTGGGGGTGGCCAGCTCTATAATGGGTTGTTCTCTCTCACACATAATCTTTCTCATCTTCTCCTCCAGAACTCTCACCTTTTCCTCTAGTGCTCTGTTCTTTTCTTGGTCTTTCTCCTGTTGATGTTGTCTTACCACAGTCCAGAGTGCAGACATGTCTCTATCCACCTCCAGCTCTCCGGGTCTGGTTGAGGGGGTGTTGTACTGGACAATTGTTTGTGCTGACTGGAGTGTGTTCACCTGCTGTTCCAGCACCACTTGCCTTTTCTCCAGCTGGGTGAATTTATCCTTAATTTCAATGAGGTACTAGTGCTCTGTGCTGGGAGGTTGACTTTCCGCTTGAGGTTGCTCATCTGTGGGGTTCTTTAATGAAGAGGTCTGGTCTGACAAGAGAGAGTTTCTCATGCTGCTCCCCCTCTTTGATTATGTGAAAGTCCAGCAGAAACTGTTTGGGGTTGCGCTGTACCAATACTGTTCCATGTGTACAGGTTGACATTGGCTGACTCAGTCCTTGTTGTCTAGCATCCTGAGTTTCCACCCAGCCCCCCCCATATTGCACTGTGCCATGCCAGGGGATGGTCTGGTTAATATAACACTGTGCCATGCCAGGGGATGGTCTGGTTAATATAACACTGTGCCATGCCAGGGGATGGTCTGGTTAATATAACACTGTGCCATGCCAGGGGATGGTCTGGTTAATATAACACTGTGCCATGCCAGGGGATGGTCTGGTTAATATAACACTGTGCCATGCCAGGGGATGGTCTGGTTAATATAACACTGTGCCATGCCAGGGGATGGTCTGGTTAATATAACACTGTGCCATGCCAGGGGATGGTCTGGTTAATATAACACTGTGCCATGCCAGGGGATGGTCTGGTTAATATAACACTGTGCCATGCCAGGGGATGGTCTGGTTAATATAACACTGTGCCATGCCAGGGGATGGTCTGGTTAATATAACACTGTGCCATGCCAGGGGATGGTCTGGTTAATATAACACTGTGCCATGCCAGGGGATGGTCTGGTTAATATAACACTGTGCCATGCCAGGGGATGGTCTGGTTAATATAACACTGTGCCATGCCAGGGGATGGTCTGGTTAATATAACACTGTGCCATGCCAGGGGATGGTCTGGTTAATATAACACTGTGCCATGCCAGGGGATGGTCTGGTTAATATAACACTGTGCGATGCCAGGGGATGGTCTGTGTGGAAGATTAAGTTGCTTATATTCCCATTTTCTTTAGCAAAAAGTGTCTTGACACACCTCACTTCACACCTTAGTGCTAATTGAAGTTGCAGCTCTGTTCTGTCCTAGCAAGCTTGGTAGCCTTAACTTAGAGTTTAGTCCTTTATAAAGTAAAATATATTATTGCAATAGATTTTTCTTCTTGGCTTTAAAAGTAGCTTCAGACTAAACATTACTCACTCAGTTCCAGGTTGAATGGTGTTTTCAGGTTTCTGTTGTGCTTCTTTTGCTGGTCGTTGGTTTGCCAGAGAATTTGCTGTATAGTCCTTGGGAATAAGAATCTTTGATAGTAGGAATCCTTCCAGGTATTTTTGTACAAGATCAGGTTGTAGGTTTGGAGTGAAGGTCCTTTTGGAAAAATCCAAGTTTATCTTTTTATAAAAACATGGTGAAAAATGCGGGCGCTCATGACCTCGCTCTGCCTCCCCCTCTCTCTTGCCCCCCCCTCTCTTGCCCCCACGCATACCCCCTTCCCCCACGCGTGCCCCCTCCTGCACATGCCCCCGTGCATACTGGTGTCAGTTTGGTTGGTGAGGTCCAACACCAGCTGACTGAGAGGGCTTGTTTCTGGGGTCAGCTCTTGGGCTTGAAGTGCTTTAAATTGGAGACTTGAATTTAGGTGCAGTCAAAAATGTTATCTTTTTAGTATTTTCACTACCACTGGAAAGTTGTCTAATTCTCCCCGGCATGCATTAGTTGATGTGTGTTTTTGGACTTGTAGAATTTTTGTCCCACATATTAAAGTCCAGTTCATTGAATGTATGTCTCTCTCTCCTCTCCTCTCTCGCTCTCTTCTCCGCAACATGATCACGCCATGATCTGATTTCTCAACGATGCACATATGAAGAATTTATCGGGCTTAATTTACGATATCATATCAACAAGGATGGCAATATATTTAAACTTGATTTGCATGACTTAGGGGCCACCAAATTTCACCGCTGCAATCTGTCATTGTTATTTATGATGCCCCCGATCGAGGGGTGTTAAGTGACTGACAGTTTAATTTTATTGCCACCCCCCGCCAGATGCAAGCCACCGCATACAACCTGAGAGGGCCAGTGTCAGTGGTGGTGATATTTTCATTTTAGACAACGCTCTACAAACAGCTACACGTTCGTCACTGTTCTAGGGGCACTTATAGCTCATGTTTTAAAGTTTGCCTATTTTTCTTGTTTACTTTATCACACTGGTCGTCAATGAGGCCTGTGTTAGAATTGAGGAGCAATTTCTGGCTGACATAATTTAATTTCTGGCTGACATAATTTAATTTCTGGCTGACATAATTTAATTTCTGGCTGACATAATTTAATTTCTGGCTGACATAATTCAATTTCTGGCTGACATAATTCAATTTCTGGCTGACATAATTCAATTTCTGGCTGACATAATTTAATTTCTGGCTGACATAATTTAATTTCTGGCTGACAATTTAATTTCTGGCTGACATAATTTAATTTCTGGCTGACATAATTTATTGGATTGTTGGTAGAGATTCTAGATGTGTAAATGGGTGACTATTAAAATAAATGATTCTTTACACTTTGCACTAATACTCCAACACCATTGATAGCCTGTTTTTATTTAGCCAATGGTAATAAGCAACCAAAAAATGATTGCTCCATTCAGATAAGTGGTTCACTCACCATCGCACACTCAAACTGGACAATCAATCAATCAATCAAATTGATTTAAAAAGTCCTTCTTACATCAGCTGATGTCACAAAGTGCTGTACAGAAACCCAGCCTAAAACCCCAAACAGCATGCAATGCAGGTGTAGAAGCACGGTGGCTAGGAAAAACTCCCTAGAAAGGCAGGAACCTAGGAAAAAACATAGAGATGAACAGGGCCAGTCCTCTTTAGGCTGTGCCGGGTGGAGATTATAACAAAACATAGCCAAGATGTTCAAATGTTCATAGATGACCAGCAGGGTCAAATAATTACAATCACAGTGGTTGTAGAGGGAGCAACAGGTCAGCATCTCAGGAGTAAATATCAGTTGGCTTTTCATAGCCGATTATTCAGAGTAGCTCTACCGCTCCTGCTGTCTCTAGAGAGTTGAAAAAAAGCAGGTCTGGGACAGGTAGCACGTCCGGTGAACAGGTCAGGGTTCCATAGCCGCAGGCAGAACAATTGAAACTGGAGCAGCAGCATGACCAGGTGAACTGGGGACAGCAAGGAGTCCACAGGCCAGGTAGTCCTGAGGCAGTAAAACCTTGATTTGCAGTAAAACCTTGAAATCAGCCCTTGCCTTAACAGGAAGCCAGTGTAGAGAGGCTAGAACTGGAGTAATGTGATATATTTTTTTGGTTCTAGTCAAGATTCTAACAGCCATGTTCAGCACTAACTGAAGTTTATTTAGTGCTTTATACGGTTAGTCAGAAAGTAGAGCATTGCAATAGTCTAACATAGAAGTGACAAAAGCATGGATACATTTTTCTGCATCATTTTTGGACAGAAAGTTTCTGATTTTTGCAGTGTTACGTAGATGGAAAAAATCTGTTCTTGAAGTCTTTAATTCTTGAAGTCATTAATCTGTTCTTGAAGTCTTGATATGTTTGTCAAAAGAGAGATCAGGGTCCAGAGTAATGCCGAGGTCCTTCACAGTTTATTTGAGGAGACTCTACAACCATCAAGATGAATTGTCAGATTCAACAGAAGATCTCTTTGTTTCTTGGGACCTAGAACTAGCATCTCTGTTTTGTCTGAGATTGAAAGTAAAACATTTGCCGCCATCCACTTCCTTATGTCTGAAACACAGGCTTCCAAGGAGGGCAATTTTGGTGCTTCACCATGTTTCATCGAAATGTACAGCTGTGTGTCATCTGCATAGCAGTGAAAGTTAACATTATGTTTCCGAATGACATCACCAAGAGGTAAAATATATAGTGAAAACAATAACAATAACAATTCATTTGGATTGCTTCTGCATTATCCTGACTTTAGAAAAGTTATTTCCCCAGGACTCATTTCAGTAATTGTCACTTCTTTGCCGACAGTATTCATAAACACACAGGCTTTTCCTCATTTGTGCAAAATTCCATCCAACACCCTCTCTCCTAGTGGCAATGCATCGTTCGGTACAGGAGGGGGAGCGCCCCACCGGTTTTGAGCACCACCTGTTTAGCTATAAAATAAAAAAAAGTTTTATATTGTTGCCTGTTGTTATTGCATCTCATATCAGATTGCAAACATTGTAAAACATGTTTTATAATTTAGTTAATTAAAGCCGCATACAAACATGGTTTATTTTTTGCAGCTCCAAAATGCAGTTGTTTCAACCTAGCTCAGTGCTTTCTGTGGTGGTGGGGCAGCCAGCGGAATATACAGAGTGTAGGGGTTGGTAATGTTCTCTAGTTGCGCCGTGATTGGCTCAGTGTTCTGTCACTTGTGGAGAGACTACGTCACTGCAAAATCTACGGGTAGAGCTCGAAAATTTAAGCCTCTTGGGTGCTGCCAAACACTTACATTAGACGTGCCCATCCAAGAAGTCTCAAGGACATTGGCTACAGATAAAATGACGTCATTGGCCTCGGGATGTCCTTGTCTCATCGTGCTCTAGCGACTCCTTGTGGCAGGCAAGGCGCCTGCAAGCTGACTATGGTCCTCAGTTCGACAGTGTTTCCCCCAACACATTGGTGCGGCTAGTTTACGGGTTAAGCGAGCAGTGTGTCATGAAGCAGTGTGGCTTGGCTCTCGAATAAGAAGAGGAAACTATGTTTTGTAGTCCTACTGAATTGTGCCTTATTAAAATGTTTGTCCTCTTGATTAAGACAGTACAAATAAAGAAAAACCCTTGAGTAGGTGTTCTCAAACGTTTGACTGGTAGTGTACATACACATATAAATGCATACGTATAAATACATATACACACATTTATATACATATCTTGTTTAAATATGTTTTGCTTTATTACCCTCCATCCTTCCCACCCCTCCACAAATTGGAGCAAACTAGTGAACTTACAGTAGGCTTCTTCTTCCAGCTTATACATACTATATACATTTTATGGAGACAGTCTATTTTACAATAGTTCTATCTTGTTTGTTTTTACTCCTGTCCTTCCTCTACCCTCCATCTCTCCCATCTATTTCTGATGTCCATCCGGTTTGATTTGTACTTGCCATATCTTTCAAATGGGCGGTAATGTAGAATGCATAAGATATTGTATTCACATCTTCGCCCTTTGTTCCCAAGTCTTCACGCTCTTTCACTCAAACCCAGACCCTTTTCTTTTGTGTAACAAGCTATCATATCTGTTCCGCCCGCTAGGGACGTTTTCCTTTATGACGTAATTTGTAATCAAGTTATGATTAATTATGTGCATGTGTAATTCTGTGTGATTAGTTAGGTATTTAGTAAATAAATAATGAAACCCAATTTTGTATTGCTAATTCAACTTGTTAGCCATGGTTCGTGCAGAAAGCCAAGAATTTACAACTTTCAGATGAGACTGATTTAAGGTGACGATTAATATTGAATGCTATTGATGTAAAATATTACTAGGTCTTTAAGAGTTTATTCTGAAGATAACAGCTCTATAAATATTATTTTGTGGTGCCCCGATTCTCTAGTTAATTACATTTACATGATTAGCTCAAACAGGTAATATTAATTACGGATAAATTATTTTATAGAATAGCATGTCACTTAATCCGGCATAGCCAAAGACACGACACTCGCCTTAACAGTAAAGGTGAGAATGTCCTCGCCAATGTCAGCATTTTGGTACATGGAAAGAGAGACAGTGGTCAGCACAGTCTAGAGCAGAGAGTTTTCCCTGCAGCCTCATGCAAGTCTAGTGTTGCAGTTACTGCATCCGTCTGATACCAATGAGCGTTGTCCTGGATGTAGGATGAGATGACCCATCATGGGTGACAGAAGTCTCCACATCAACACCGCGATCTGCCACAACTGCATCAGAGGCAGTCACTGGCTCAGTTTGCATATTAGTCCGTGTCCACCTGAGCTCCACTCCAGTCCATTTGCAGAGGTTGTTGAGGTCTGACCTGACTCCAAAGCCTGCAGCACAAGTGTCCAATTTATCATTGGCCTTCCTCCTGAAGCCCAGGAAGTTGTCTTCAGTGTCCCTGGCCAGTGAAATCTTCCACCTCTGTAGTTCCAGAAGGTGGGAGGCTCTGGCTAACATCTTAACTGTCTATGTTGACAATGTGTAAATCCACTCAATATTCGGGACAACTAAACCCCCCTCTTTGGCTCAGGAAGACAGTTACATGTGGTGTGTGTGTTTAAGCATAGCCACATTCTCACCACTTGAACAGTTTTGCTATTAATTTCCCTCAGAACCTTCAGTGCGATATGCACATTTGCATGCACTTTTGAAAGCAGATGTTGAATCTTTGCTAGAGCCACCTCTCTCACTGATTCATGACCACAGGTAGAGGGGAAATGTCAATCATATCAAGCCTGGTTGAACACTCATGGACAAGCTCCTAAACTTGTTCCACCCACTCGACATCAACGTTAAACGTATGTTATAAATAACTATATGTTTCGTGATGAGAGTAAATTCTGATTGGTTTATTCATTAGTGCAAATGTTGCATCTTTCACACACACACATACACACACACCGTAAATCTATATGTTTGGGTGTATGCACAGTGCATTTAGAAAGTATTCAGACCCCTTCCCATTTTACACATTTATTACGTTACAGCCTTATTCTGGAATGGAATACATTGGTTTTTTTCCCTCATCAATCTACACACATTACCCCATAACGACAAAGTCATGAGGTCGAAGGAATTGTCCATGGAGATCAGAGAACAGATTGTGTCAAGGCACAGATCTGGGGAAGGGTACCAAAACACCCCTGCCAACAGCTTTTCACCCCCCGCAGTTACTTGCCCAAGCCTCCCCAGCTTCTCCTTCACCCAAATCCAGATAGCAGATGTTCTGAAAGAGCTGCAAAACCTGGACCAGTACAAATCAGCTGGGCTAGACAATCTGCACCCACTCTTCCAAAAATGATCCTCCTTCATTGTTGCAACCCCTATTACCAGTCTGTTCAACCTCTCTTTCGTATCGTCCGAGATTCCTAAAGATTGGATAGCTTCCGCAGTCATCACCCTCTTCAAAGGGGGTGACACCCAAAATGTTACAGACCTCTGCCATCCTGCCCTGCCTTTCTAAAGTCTTCGAAAGCCAAGTTAACAAACAGATCACCGACCATTTCAAATCCCACCGTACATTCTGCGCTGTGCAATCTGGTTTACGAGCTGGTCACGGGTGCACCTCAGTCACACTCAACGTACTAAACGATATCATAACCGCCATTGATAAAAGACAGTACTGTGCAGTTGTCTTCATCGACCTGGCCAAGGATTTTGACTCTTGTCAATCATCACATTCTTATCGGCAGACTCAACAGCCTTGGTTTCTCAAATGACTGCCTCGCCTGGTTCACCAACTACTTCTCAGATAGAGTTCAGTGTGTCAAATATGAGGGCCTGTTGTTCGGACCTCTGGCAATCTCTATGGGGGTGCCACAGGGTTCAATTCTCGGACCGACTATACTTCTCTGTATATATCAGCGATGTCGCTCTTGCTGCGGGCGACTCCTTGATCCACCTCTACGCAGACGACAACCTTCTGTATACATCTGGCGCTTCTTTGGACACTATGTTAACAAACCTCCAAATGAGCTTCAATGCCATTACAACACTCCTTCCGTGGCCTCCAACTGCTCTTAGACGCTAGTCAAATTAAATGCATGGTCTTCAACCGATCGCTGTCTGCACCTTCCCGCTTGACTAGTATCACTACTCTGGACGGTTCTGACTTAGAATATGTGGACAACTACAAATACATAGGTGTCTGGATAGACTGTAAACTTTCCTTCCAGAGTCATATTAAACTTCTCTAATCCAAAATTGTATCTAGAATCGGCTTCCTATTTCGCAACAAAGCTTCCTTCACTCACACTGCCAAACATATCCTCGTAAAACTACCGATCCTCGACTTCGGCAATGTCATTTACAAAATAGCCTCCAACACTCTACTCAGCAAACTGGATGCAGTCTATCACAGTGCCATCCGTTTTGTCACCAGATCCCTATTTTCCACCCACCACTGCGACCTGTATGCTCTCGTCGGCTGGCCCTCGCTACATATTCGTTGCCAGACCCGCTGGCTTCAGGTCATCTACAAGTCCATGCTAGGTAAAGTTCCGCCTTTCGCAGGTCACTGGTCACCATAACAACACCCACCAGTAGCATGCGCTCCAGCAGGTATATTTCATTGGTCATCCCCAAATCCAACACCTCTTTGGCCGTCTTTCCTTCTTGTTCTCTGCTGGCTATGACTGGAACGAACTGCAAAAATCGCTGAAGTTGGAGACTTATATCTCCCTCACTAACTTTAAGCATCAGCTGTCAGAACAGCTTACCAATCACTGTACCTGTACATAGTCCATCTGTAAATAGCACACCCAACTACCTACCTCATCCCCATATGGCTTTTATTTACTTTTTTGCTCTTTTGCACACCAGTATATCTACTTGCACATCATCTTCTGCATATCTATCGCCTTTATGGTAGTGGCCAGACAGAAGCCAGGTTCATGACAGCCCGCTTGGAGTTTGCCAAAAGGCATCTAAAGGACTCTGTCCATGAGAAGCAAGATTGTCTGGTCTGATGACAGGATCGTCAGGATCGAGGGAAAAATGAACGGAGCATAGTACAGAGAGATCCTTGATGAAAACCTGCTCCAGAGTGCTCAGGACCTCAGACTGGGCGAAGGTTAACCTTCAAACAGGTCAACGAACCTAAGCACACAGCCAAGACAAAGATAACGCAGGAATGTCTTCCGGACAAGTCTTTGAATGTCCTTGAGTGGCCTAGCCAGAGCCCGGACTTGAACACGATCTAACATATCTGGAGAGATCTGAAAATAGCTGTTTCTCCCCATCCAACCTGACAGAGCTTGAGAGGATCTACAGAGAAGAATTGGAGAAACTTCCCAAATACAGGTGTGTCAAGCTTGTAGCGTCATACACAAGAAGACTTGAGGATGTAATCACTGCCAAAGCTGCTTCAACAAAGTACTGAGTAAAGGGTCTGAATACTGTACATTCACCAGATAAATACCAAACTCAGCATATCAACAAGAATGAAGGAAGCATATTGTCCAGAGGTAAATTGTACACCTACGCATCATAGTTTTCCAGTTAATTGTATATTGCTGTCACTCTGTGACAATAATTGTCATCACTTTTTGTGTTTATGCCTAAGAATTATAATACAAATAAACTAACTGGAACATAACATGTCAAATGAATGGTAACAATGCTTTACATACTTTGTGACAATTTTAACAAACTCCAACTTAAATCAATGATATAAAAGACAACATCTAAAGCTTTGTAAAGTTCTGAAATAACTTTCTGCAAAAACAATTATGCAGACTACTCCAACAAACAGGAAATGCAACATGAATAACCTCTCCCTCTCACTCTTTCCCCTCCCCTCTCTTTCCCTCCTCTTTCTCTTCCCCCTCTTCTCTCTCCCCTCCTCTCTCTCTTTCCCCTCCCCTCTCTCTTTCCCCTCCCCTCTGTCTCTCCCCCTCGCCCTCTCTTTCCTCTCTCTCTCTCTCTCTCTCTCTCTCTCCCCACCCCTCCCTCTCTCTCTCTATCCCCTCCCGTCCCTCCCTCTCTCTTTTCCCTCCCGTTCTCTTGTTCCCCTCCCCTCTCTCTTTCCCCTCTCTCTATCTCATCCCCTTGCCTATCTCTCTTCCCCCTCCCCCTCTCTCTCTCTTCCCCTCCACCCCCTCCCTCTCTCTCTCTCTCTCCCCCTCTTTCCCCTCCCTCTCTCTCTCTCTTTCCTCTCTCCCTTTCTCTTCTTTCCCCCTTTCTTTTGCTCTCACTCTCTCTTTCCCTCCTATCCCTCTGTACCCCCTTTCCCCTACTTGGGGCGACAGGTAGCCTAACCGTTCAGAGTTGGGCCAGTAACCAAAAGGTTGCTGGTTCGAATCCCCATGCTGTCAACGTGGAAAAATCTGCCATTCTGCAAGCCAGTTAACCCCCAACAACTGCTCCCTGGACATCGAAAAAGGTAGCACCCTGCACCTCACTGATTCAAAGGGGTTGAGTTGAATGTGTCTTCAGTTGTACAACTGACTAGATATCTCCTTTCCACACACTCATAGCAACAAGGTGAGATGTGATATTACCGGGTTAAGTTGCCATTTATTACACTCCTCAATTGATTATTACAGGCAGTACGCCTTCTTCGTCTGACAGGAAGCTTACTGCCCCCACTGACACACACCCACACACACACACACTCATGCACGCACGCACACCCCCCCCCCCTGTGGGATCCCACCATAAATGATATGTCAATAGGGGAGCTTTAGTCACATGACCCAAACACTGCAGGAAGACATAGGATGATTGATGAGCACAGAGAGAGAGGAGGTACACACACACACGCGCACAGATACAGATGTAGTGTAGCACCAACAAATACATTTTGTCTTCCAATTCAATTACTAGTGTAAATACTACAAAAAACAAACATGTACTTTTGATGTTTATATAGTGCTTTCAGATAAATACATGTATCATTGAAGATTTGACACTGTGATAAAACATGACTTTTTACCTGTAAAATCAGACAATGGGTGATGATGAATGCCTCAGTTTCTGGTCTGGAGCGTGAAGTCACGAGCTCTGCTCGCAGGCTACTGCATAGCAACCTACAGTAGTGGTGCCAAAAGCCCTGGTCTGCCTATGTAAATTACTATCGGTAGAACGGACCAATTTTTTTTTTTCAATATTCAATTAGATGGTGATCCATTCTGACTACTACATTTGTCACAACACAGGACCATGCGTTGACACAGACCAATCATGGGCATAATAAGAACTCTCACGTGGACTGGGATATGTTTCGTATTGCGTCAGATAACAACATTGACGAATACGCTGATTCGGTGTGCGAGTTCATTAGAACGTGCGTTGAAGATGTCGTTCCCATAGCAACGATTAAAACATTCCCTAACCAGAAACCGTGGATTGATGGCAGCATTCGCGTGAAACTGAAAGCGCGAACCACTGCTTTTAATCAGGGCAAGGTGTCTGGTAACATGACCGAATACAAACAGTGCAGCTATTCCCTCCGCAAGGCTATCAAACAAGCTAAGCGTCAGTACAGAGACAAAGTAGAATCTCAATTCAACGGCTCAGACACAAGAGGCATGTGGCAGGGTCTACAGTCAATCACGGACTACAGGAAGAAATCCAGCCCAGTCACGGACCAGGATGTCTTGCTCACAGGCAGACTAAATAACTTTTTTGCCCGCTTTGAGGACAATACAGTGCCACTGACACGGCCTGCAACGAAAACATGTGGTCTCTCCTTCACTGCAGCCGAGGTGAGTAAGACATTTAAACGTGTTAACCCTCGCAAGGCTGCAGGCCCAGACGGCATCCCCAGCCGCGCACGCAGAGCATGCGCAGACCAGCTGGCCGGTGTGTTTACGGACATATTCAATCAATCCCTATACCAGTCTGCTGTTCCCACATGCTTCTAGAGGGCCACCATTGTTCCTGTTCCCAAGAAAGCTAAGGTAACTGAGCTAAACGACTACCGCCCCGTAGCACTCACTTCCGTCATCATGAAGTGCTTTGAGAGACTAGTCAAGGACCATATCACCTCCACCCTACCTGACACCCTAGACCCACTCCAATTTGCTTACCGCCCAAATAGGTCCACAGACGATGCAATCTCAACCACACTGCACACTGCCCTAACCCATCTGGACAAGAGGAATACCTATGTGAGAATGCTGTTCATCGACTACAGCTCGGCATTCAACACCATAGTACCCTCCAAGCTCGTCATCAAGCTCGAGACCCTGGGTCTCGACCCCGCCCTGTGCAACTGGGTACTGGACTTCCTGACGGGCCGCCCCCAGGTGGTGAGGGTAGGCAACAACATCTCCTCCCCGCTGATCCTCAACACTGGGGCCCCACAAGGGTGCGTTCTGAGCCCTCTCCTGTACTCCCTGTTCACCCACGACTGCGTGGCCACGCACGCCTCCAACTCAATCATCAAGTTTGCGGACGACACAACAGTGGTAGGCTTGATTACCAACAACGACGAGACGGCCTACAGGGAGGAGGTGAGGGCCCTCGGAGTGTGGTGTCAGGAAAATAACCTCACACTCAACGTCAACAAAACTAAGGAGATGATTGTGGACTTCAGGAAACAGCAGAGGGAACACCCCCCTATCCACATCGATGGAACAGTAGTGGAGAGGGTAGCAAGTTTTAAGTTCCTCGGCATACACATCACAGACAAACTGAATTGGTCCACTCACACAGACAGCATCATGAAGAAGGCGCAGCAGCGCCTCTTCAACCTCAGGAGGCTGAAGAAATTCGGCTTGTCACCAAAAGCACTCACAAACTTCTACAGATGCACAATCGAGAGCATCCTGGCGGGCTGTATCACCGCCTGGTACGGCAACTGCTCCGCCCTCAACCGTAAGGCTCTCCAGAGGGTAGTGAGGTCTGCACAACGCATCACTGGGGGCAAATTACCTGCCCTCCAGGACACCTACACCACCCGATGTTACAGGAAGGCCATAAAGATCATCAAGGTCATCAACCACCCGAGCCACTGCCTGTTCACCCCGCTATCATCCAGAAGGCGAGGTCGGTACAGGTGCATCAAAGCTGGGACCGAGAGACTGAAAAACAGCTTCTATCTCAAGGCCATCAGACTGTTAAACAGCCACCACTAACATTGAGTGGCTGCTGCCAACACACTGACACTGACACTGACTCAACTCCAGCCACTTTAATAATGGGAATTGATGGGAAATGATGAAAATATATCACTAGCCACTTTAAACAATGCTACCTTATATAATGTTACTTACCCTACATTATTCATCTCATATGCATACGTACATACTGTACTCTATATCATCGACTGCATCCTTATGTAATACATGTATCACTAGCCACTTTAACTATGCCACTTGGTTTACATACTCATCTCATATGTATATACTGTACTCGATACCATCTACTGTATCTTGCCTATGCTGCTCTGTACCATCACTCATTCATATATCCTTATGTACATATTCTTTATCCCCTTACACTGTGTATAAGACAGTAGTTTTGGAATTGTTAGTTAGATTACTTGTTGTTTATTACTGCATTGTCGGAACTAGAAGCACAAGCATTTTGCTACACTCGCATTAACATCTGCTAACCATGTGTATGTGACAAATAAAATTTGATTTGATTTGATTTGATTTGAACTCTCTCAGGTAGGATGAAAACGACTACATCGACCATGATCCTTTGCTAGTTACGGTCACTTTCAACATGATCCTTAGCGATTTTCTTTTGGTGCCATTCAGCACCATTCAGCAACACACTGTCCACAGTGTGTCTTGCAATAGCGACCTGTCATTCAGGGCAGGTGGGGCTTGCCTGTTTTCCATGTTATTTTGACATTAATACGTGTCACATATCAGTTTGCAAATAATGTAAAAATAACATATACACTACCGTTCAAAAGTTTGGGGTCACATAGAAATGTCCTTGTTTTTGAAAGAAAAGCACATTTTTTGTCCATTAAACATAAAATTGATCAGTGTAGACATTGTTGATGTTGTAAATGACTATTGTAGTTGGAAACGGCTGATTTTTTATGGAATATCTAAATAGGCGTAGAGAGGCCCATTATCAGTAATCATGACTCCTGTGTTCCAATGGCACGTTGTGTTAGCTAATCCAAGTTTATAATTTTAAAAGGCAAATTGATCATTAGAAAACCCTTTTGCAATTATGTTAGCACAGCTGAAAACTGTTAAAGAAGCAATAAAACTGGCCTTCTTTAGACTAGTTAAGTATCTGGAGCATCAGCATTTGTGGGTTTGATTACAGGCTCAAAATGGCCAGTCTCAACGTCAAGCGGACAAGTACATTAGAGTGTCTAGTTTGAGAAATAGTCCTCAACTGGCAGCTTCATTAAATAGTACCCACAAAACACCAGTCTCAATGTCAGTCTCAATGGCCAATTAAAAGAAAAGGTTAAGGCGGGCAAAAGAACACAGACACAGGAACTCTGCCTAGAAGGCCAGCATCCCAGAGTCGCCTCTTTACTGTTGGCGTTGAGACTGGTGTTTTGCGGGTACGATTTAATGAAGCTGCCAGTTGAGGACTTGTGAGGCGTCTGTTTCTCAAACTAGACACTATTTCTTTAAATTGTTTTATTTCACCTTTTTTTTAACCAGCTAGGCTAGTTTACAACTGTGACCTGGCCAAAATAAAGCAAAGCAGTGCGACACAAACAACAACACAAAGTTACACATGTAATAAACAAACATGCAGTCAATAATACAATAGAAAAAGTCTATATACAGTGGGTGCAAATGAGGTAGGATAAGGGAGGTAAAGCAATAAATAGGCCATAGTGGCGAAATAATTACAATATAGCAATTAAACACTGGAGTCATTGATCTGCAGAAGATGAGTGTGCAAGTAGAGATACTATTTACAAGGGTATGTTTGGCAACATGAGTGGGTGGATGCTTTGTTGCGAAATAGGAAGCAGATTCTAGATTTAATTTTGAGTGTTTACAGTCTAACCAGACTGGTATTTGTAGTTGTCCACATTCTAAGTCAGAACCGTCCAGTAGTAGAGTAGTGACGCTGGACTAGCGGGGAGTTGTGGGCAGCGATCGGTTGAAGAGCATGCATTTAGTTTTAATTGCAATTAAGAGCAGTTGGAGGACACGGAAGAAGAGTTGTATGGCATTGAAGCTTGTCTATAGGTTAGTTAACACAGTGTCCAAAGAAGGGCCAGATGTATACAGAATGGTGTCTTCTCAGTAGAGGTGGATCAGAGAATCCCCAGCAGCAAAAGCGGCTTCAGTGATGTATACAGAGAAGAGAGTCAGCCCAAGAATTGAACCCCGTGGCACCCCCATAGAGACTGCCAGAGGTCCGGACAACAGTCCTTCCAATTTGACACACTGAACTCTATCAGAGAAGTAGTTGGTGAACCAGGCGAGGCAGTCATTTGAGAAACCAATGCTATTGATTCTGCCGATAAGAATATGGTGATTGACAAGGTCGAAAGCCTTGGCCAGGTCGATGAAGACAGCTGCACAGTATTGTCTCGTATTGATGGCGAATATGATATTGTTTAGGACCTTGAGTGTGGCTGAGGTTCACCTATGACCAGCTCGGAAATCAGATTGCACAGCGGAGAAGGTATGGTGGGATTTGAAATGGTCGGTGATCTGTTTGTTAACTCTGCTTTCGAAGACCTTAGAAAGGCAGGGTAGGATAGATATAGGTCTGTAGAAGTTTGGGTCTAGATTGTCTCCCCCTCTGTGGAGGGGGATGACTGAGGCATCTTTCCAATATTTGGGAATCTCAGACGATAAGAAAGAGAGGTTGAACAGGCTAGTAATAGGGATTGCAACAATTTCAGCTGATAATTTTAGAAAGAGAGGGTCCAGAATGTCTAGCCCGGCTGATTTGTAGGGGTCCAGATTTTGCGGCTCTTTCAGAACATCAGCTATCTGGATTTGGGTGAAAGAGAAATGGGGAGGCTTGGGCAAATTGCTGTAGGGGCTGTTGACCAGGGTAACGGGTAGCCAGGTGGAAAGCATGGCCAGCCGTAGAAAAATGCTTATTGAAATTCTCAATTATCATGGATTTATCGGTGTTGACAGTGTTTCCTAGCCTCAGTGCAGTGGGCAGCTGGGAGGATGTGCTCTTATTCTCCATGGACTTTACAGTGTCCCAGAACATTGTGGAGTTTGTGCTACAGGACGCAAATTTCTGTTTGAAAAAGCTAGCCTTTGCTTTCCTAACTGCCTGTGTATATTGGTTCCTAACTTCCCTGAAAAGTTGCATATCGCGGGGGCCATTCGATACTAATGCAGTACGCCACAGGATGTTTTTGTGCTGGTCAAGGGCAGTCAGGTCTTGGGTGAACCAAGGGCTATATCTGTTCCTAGTTCAACATTCTTTGAATGGGGCATGCTTATTTAAGATGGTGAGGAAAGCACTTTTAAAGAATAACCAGGCATCCTCTACTGTCGGAATGAGGTCAATATCCTTCCAGGATACCCGGGACAGGTCGATTAGAAAGGCTTGCTCACTGAAGTGTTTTAGGGACTGTTTGACAGTGATGAGGGGTGGTCATTTGACTGCAGACCCATTACAGATGCAGGCAATGAGGCAGTGATTGCTGAGATCCTGTTTGACAACAGCAGAGGTGTATTTGGAGGGCAGGTTGGTTAGGATGATATCTATGAGAGTGCCCGTGTTTACGCATTTGGGGTTGTACTTGGAAGGTTCATTGATAATTTGTGTGAGATTGAGGGCATTAGCTTAGATTGTAGGATGGCTGGGATGTTAATCATGTCCCAGTTTAGGTCACCTAACAGCACGAGCTCTGATGATAGATGAGGGGCAATCAATTCACATATGGTGTCGAGGACACAGCTGGGAGCTGAATGTGGTCTATTTCAAGTGGCAATGGTGAGAGACTTGTTTCCTGAAAGGTGCACTTTTAAAAGTAGAAGCTCAAAATGTTTTGGCACAGACCTGGATAGTAAGACAGAACACTGCATGCTATCTCTGCAGTAGATTGCAACTCTGCCCACTTTGGCAGTTCTATCTTGTCGGAAAATGTTGTAGTTAGGGATGGACATTTCAGGGTTTTTGGTGGTCTTCCTAAGCCAGGATTCAGACACGGCTAGGACATCCGGGTTGGCAGAGTGTGCTAAAGCAGTGAATAAAACAAACTTAGGGAGAAGGCTTCGAATGTTAACATGCATGAAACCAAGGCTTTTACGATTACAGAAGTCAACAAATCAGAGTGCCTGGGGAATGGGAGTGGAGCTAGGCACGGCAGGGCCTGGATGAACCTTTACATCACCAGAGGAACAGAGGAGGAGTAGGATAAGGGTATGGCTAAAGGCTATAAGAACTGGTCGTCTAGTACGTTCGAAACAGAGAGAAAAAAGATCAGGTTTCTGGGCACGGTCGAATAGATTCAAGGCATAATGTACAGACAAAGGTATGGAAGGATGTGAATACAGTGGAGGTAAACCTATGCATTGAGTAACGATGAGAGAGATATTTTCTCTAGAAACATCCTTTATCCCAGGTGAGGTCACCGCATGTGTGGGAGGTGGAACTAAAGGGTTAGCTAAGGCGTATTATGCAGGGCTAGAGGCTCTACAGTGAAGTAAGGCAATAATAACTAACCAAAACAGCAACGGACAAGGCATATTGACATATTAGGGAGAGGCATGCATAGCCGAGTGATCATTGGGTCCAGTGAGTAGCTGGGAGAGCTGGAGACACGGCGATTCAGACAGCTAGCGGGCCGGGGCTAGCAGGCTAGCAGGAGGGCCTTAAAGGGACGTCGCAATGGAAGAAGTCAGTAGATCAGTCGTGATGGAACAGCAGGGCTCCGTGTAGTATTTTGCCAATTGGCAAAATAGATATAGTAGCCAAAAAATGTGTCTGATGGACTTCTTCAGCTAACAGTCCGGTGTGCTCTAGACAGCTAGGGGCCATGGCTAGCAGCCTAGCAGATGGGCATTCAGGGGATGTTGCGATGGGGGAGCCAGTTGAAAAATCCCCTCAGGCAGATTACGTCAGTAGTCCAGTCGTGATGGATCGGCGGGGCTCCGTATTGGCAAAAAAGGGGTCTAGGCCAATTGGCAAAATAGTCATTGTAGCCCAAGGAGTGGCTGATGGACCTCTTCAGCTAGCTGGGATATGAGCCTACCATAGGCTAGCTCCAGGTTAATATGTGCTTGCTTCGGAACAGAGACGTTAGCCAGGAGAAGCCAATCAGACAGCTGCGACAATCCAGGTGAAGAGGTTCAGAGCTTTGCGTAGGAATCCAGAAATATGGAGAGTAAGAAGTCCGATACGCTCTGGGTTGAATCGCATTGTGCAGACTGGCAGGAGTTTTCTGGACTGGGCTAAAGGTTAGCTGATGACCGCTAGCAGTGGCTAACTGACTACTAGATAGTTAGCTGGCTAGCTTCTGTTGTGGGTTCCGGTTCTGAATGTACTTGGCCTCTTGCTCAGTTGTGCACCGGGGCCTCCCACTCCTCTTTCTTGGCAATTTCTTGCATGGAATAGCCTTCATTTCTCAGAACAAAAATAGACTGACGAGTTTCAGAAGAAAGGTCTTTGTTTGCTGATGCTCTAGTCTAAAGAAGGCCAGTTTTATTGATTCTTTAATCAGAACAACAGTTTTCAGCTGTGCTAACATAATTGCAAAAGGGTTTTCTAATGATCAATTAGTCTTTTAAAATTATAAACTTGGATTAGCTAACACAATGTGCCATTGGAACACAGGAGTGATGGTTGTTGATAATGGGCCTCTGTACACCTATGTAGATATTCCATAGAAAATCTGCCGTTTCCATCTACAATAGTCAATGTGCTTTTCCTTCAAAAACAAGGACATTTTCAAGTGACCCCAAACTTTTGAACGTTAGTGTGTATATCATGAGTTAATAAAGCCGCATACAAACATCTCTTTTTTGTTTTCTTGAGTAAGACAGCTCCAAAATGCAGGTGTGTCAGCCTTGCTCAGTGCTTTCTGTGGTGGTGGGGCAAGCCAGCAGAAAATACACAGCGTTGCCCCGTGATTGGCTCAGTGTTCTGTCACTTATGGGGACTTTACTTCACTGCCAAGTGTAATAGGAGACATTGAAAATTTGAGCCCTTCGGCTGCTACCATAGAAGTGCACATCCAAGAAGGCTGATCATGTACTGATCAGGTCAACATCATAGTTTCAAAATGTTAGCTAGCAGTCACCATCATGAATCAAGTCAACAATCTACTGACAAATCCTTGTCATATGACAAGAAATAACGAAGAGAAATTATAGATAAACGTATCAGGGCTCATCAGGCATTGGAAATAAACATTACACAACAATTTGGAAATCGCAAATTCAACAA